>NW_027003294.1:92500-168950 GCF_036934945.1 Oncorhynchus masou masou
GGATGTATACCTGTATGTAGTAATACTAGTACTATATATATGTTATAGTATGTTTAATGTATACCTGTATGTAGTAATATTAGTACTATATATATGTTATAGTATACTGGGATGTATACCTGTATGTAGTAATACTAGTACTATATATATATTATAGTATGTTTAATGTATACCTGTATGTAGTACTATATATATATTATAGTATGTTTAATGTATACCTGTATGTAGTAATATTAGTACTATATATATATTATAGTATGTTTAATGTATACCTGTATGTAGTAATACTAGTACTATATATATATGTTATAGTATGTTTAATGTATACCTGTATGTAGTAATATTAGTACTATATATATATGTTATAGTATGTTTAATGTATACCTGTATGTAGTAATACTAGTACTATATATATGTTATAGTATGTTTAATGTATACCTGTATGTAGTACTATATATATATTATAGTATGTTTAATGTATACCTGTATGTAGTAATATTAGTACTATATATATATTATAGTATGTTTAATGTATACCTGTATGTAGTAATACTAGTACTATATATATATGTTATAGTATGTTTAATGTATACCTGTATGTAGTAATATTAGTACTATATATATATGTTATAGTATGTTTAATGTATACCTGTATGTAGTAATACTAGTACTATATATATGTTATAGTATGTTTAATGTATACCTGTATGTAGTAATATTAGTACTATATATATATTATAGTATGTTTAATGTATACCTGTATGTAGTAATACTAGTACTATATATATATGTTATAGTATGTTTAATGTATACCTGTATGTAGTAATACTAGTACTATATATATGTTATAGTATGTTTAATGTATACCTGTATATGTAGTAATATTAGTACCATATACATGTTCTCTGTTTAGGGACGTTCACAGGGGTGTGTAAAGAAATTGATTATTTCCTCGAGGATGCAGACTATGAGCAGGATGCTGCAGAATACCTACTGAGTGAGTACACACACACACACACACACACACACACACACACACACACACACACACACACACACACACACACACACACACACACACACACACACACACACACACACACACACACACACACAGAGAGAGAGAGAGACACACACACTAAACACATAATGAATTTTGGGTGTGATTTTGACTTTTCTCTCTTCTTGTGCGTCCGTGTCTGTGTGTGTCTGTCTCTTTTACTGTGTGTGTGTCTGTCTGTGTGTGTCTGTGTGTCTCGGTGTTGAAGGAGCAGTGAGAGCCTCCAGTATATTCCCCATAATGAGTGTAGGTCTGTTGTTTCTGGGAGGAGTGTGTGTGGCCGGCAGCGAGTTCTACAAGACACAACACAACGTCATGCTCAGCGCTGGGATACTGTTCGTCTCCGCAGGTCAGCTCTCTCTCTGTCTCTCTCTCTGTCTCTCTCTCTCTCTGTCTCTCTCTCTCTCTCTCTCTCTCTCTCTCTGTCTCTCTCTGTCTCTGTCTCTCTCTCTGTCTCTCTCTCTCTCTCTCTCTCTCTCTGTCTCTCTCTCTGTCTCTCTCTCTCTCTCTGTCTCTCTCTCTGTCTCTCTCTCTGTCTCTCTCTCTCTACCTCTGTCTCTCTCTCTCTCTCTACCTCTCTCTCTCTCTTTCTCTCTCTCTCTCTACCTCTGTCTCTCTCTCTCTCTCTCTACCTCTCTCTCTCTTTCTTTCTCTCTCTACCTCTCTCTCTCTCTCTCTCTCTCTCTGTCTCTCTCTCTCTACCTCCTCTCTCTCTGTCTCTCTCTTTCTCTGTCTCTCTTCTCTCTCTCTCTCTCTCTGTCTCTCTCTCTGTCTATCTCTCTCTACCTCTCTCGCTACCTCTCTCTCATCTACATCTCAGCAAGCTCTCTCTCTCTCTCTCTGTCTCTCATTCTCTCTCATTCTCTCTCTCTCTCTCTGTCTCTCTGTCTCTCTCTCTCTCTCTCTCTCTGTCTCTCTGTCTCTCTCTCTCTCTCTCTCTCTGTCTCTCTCTGTCTCTCTCTGTCTCTCTCTCTCTGTCGCTCTCTCTGTCTCTCTCTCTCTGTCTCTGTCTCTCTCTCTCTGTATCTCTCTCTCTCTCTCTCTCTCTCTCTCTCTCTCTCTCTATCTCCCTCTCTCTCTCTCATCTACATCTCAGCAAACTCTCTCTCTCTCTCTCATCTACATCTCAGCTAACTCTCTCTCCCCCTCTCTGTCTCTTTCTCTCTCATCTACATCTCAGCTAACTCTCTCTCTACCCCTCTCTGTCTCTCTCTCTCTGTATCTCCTCTCTCTCTCTCATCTACATCTCAGCAAACTCTCTCTCTCTCTCATCTACATCTCAGCTAACTCTCTCTCTCCCCCTCTCTGTCTCTTTCTCTCTCATCTACATCTCAGCTAACTCTCTCTCTACCCCTCTCTGTCTCTCTCTCTGTATCTCCCTCTCTCTCTCTCATCTACATCTCAGCAAACTCTCTCTCTCTCTCTCATCTACATCTCAGCTAACTCTCTCTCTCCCCCTCTCTGTCTCTTTCTCTCTCATCTACATCTCAGCTAACTCTCTCTCTACCCCTCTCTGTCTCTCTCTCTCTCTGTATCTCTCTCTGTCTCTCTCTCTCTGTATCTCTCTCTCATCTACATCTCAGCAAACTCTCTCTCTCTCTCTCTTGTCTACATCTCAGCTAACTCTCTCTCCCCTCTCTGTCTCTCTCTCTCTCTCTCTCATCTACATCTCAGCTAACTCTCTCTCCCCCTCTCTCTCTCTCTCTCTCTCTCTCTCTCTCTCTTTCTCTCTCTCTCATCTACATCTCAGCTAACTCTCTCTCCCCCCCCTCTCCCCACTCCAGGACTCAGTAACATCATTGGCATCATCGTCTACATCTCGGCTAACTCTGGTGACCCGGGTCAGAGCGACAGTAAGAAGAGCTACTCCTACGGCTGGTCTTTCTACTTCGGGGCGTTGTCCTTCATCTTGGCTGAGATGGTGGGCGTTCTGACAGTACACGCCTTCATAGAGCGCCACCGCACGCTCCGGACCCGCGGCCGCCGCTCCCTCACCAAACACGCTCTGTTCCGCTCCGCGTCCTACTACAGCCGCTACAACCGCTACAGACGCCGCTCCAGTTACCGCGGCAACGTGGACTACCGTCACTCGCTGTCGTCGGCGGGGCAGCTGCGACCTCGCGACCCCTCGCCGTTGCCGGTGGCCCTGTCCGTGTCAAAGGTTGTCGCCGCGGGCCCGGCGGGGTCGGAGTTGGCCTCGCACAAACTAACGCCGCCCAACAACAAGATGGCAGCCGCTGCAGGAGGAGGAGGAGGGGTGGATGTTGCGAGGAGCGTTTTCCTGTTGCCACTGACAAGCAAGCCCAACAACAAGGACATGTTGTCTAGCAATGCTGCTAACAGGAAGACAACACCTGTCTGAGGGAGGGAGGGAGGGAGGAGGGAGGAGGAGGGAGGAGGGAGGGAGGGAGGGAGGGAGGGAGGGAGGGAGGGAGGGAGGAGGGAGGGAGGGGAGGGAGGGAGGGAGGGAGGGAGGGAGGGAGGGAGGGAGGGAGGGAGGGACCTTAGAACAGACAGGATGGAACACTACCTCTGTCTAAACAGACAGGATGGAACACTACCTCTGTCAGATGACCGTAGAACAGACAGGAACACTTACAACACTCATATTGATGTGCAGAACAGTATAGAATTGATCTGTCTGCCTTTCTCTGTCTGTTCAGTTTGCTTCCTGGAAGCTTAAATGACCCCTGACCTCTGTCGAGAGCCAATGACAGACCCAGATCCAGTGTAGCTGTCTAAGCTAACTCTTAGTCTGCCCTCACACTGTCTATAATAAATACACTGACTAACCTCTAGTAACTCTTAGTCTGTCTATAATAAATACACTGACTAACCTCTAGTAACTCTTAGTCTGCCTTCACACTGTCTATAATAAATACACTGACTAACCTCTAGTAACTCTTAGTCTGTTTATAATAAATACACTGACTAACCTCTAGTAACTCTTAGTCTGTCTATAATAAATACACTGACTAACCTCTAGTAACTCTTAGTCTGCCCTCACACTGTCTATAATAAATACACTGACTAACCTCTAGTAACTCTTAGTCTGTCTATAATAAATACACTGACTAACCTCTAGTAACTCTTAGTCTGCCCTCACACTGTTTATAATAAATACACTGACTAACCTCTAGTAACTCTTAGTCTGCCCTCACACTGTCTATAATAAATACACTGACTAACCTCTAGTAACTCTTAGTCTGCCCTCACACTGTCTATAATAAATACACTGACTAACCTCTAGTAACTCTTAGTCTGTCTATAATAAATACACTGACTAACCTCTAGTAACTCTTAGTCTGCCCTCACACTGTCTATAATAAATACACTGACTAACCTCTAGTAACTCTTAGTCTGTCTATAATAAATACACTGACTAACCTCTAGTAACTCTTAGTCTGCCCTCACACTGTCTATAATAAATACACTGACTAACCTCTAGTAACTCTTAGTCTGTCTATAATAAATACACTGACTAACCTCTAGTAACTCTTAGTCTGTCTATAATAAATACACTGACTAACCTCTAGTAACTCTTAGTCTGCCCTCACACTGTCTATAATAAATACACTGACTAACCTCTAGTAACTCTTAGTCTGCCCTCACACTGTCTATAATAAATACACTGACTAACCTCTAGTAACTCTTAGTCTGTCTATAATAAATACACTGACTAACCTCTAGTAACTCTTAGTCTGTCTATAATAAATACACTGACTAACCTCTAGTAACTCTTAGTCTGCCCTCACACTGTCTATAATAAATACACTGACTAACCTCTAGTAACTCTTAGTCTGCCCTCACACTGTCTATAATAAATACACTGACTAACCTCTAGTAACTCTTAGTCTGTCTATGATAAATACACTGACTAACCTCTAGTAACTCTTAGTCTGCCCTCACACTGTCTATAATAAATACACTGACTAACCTCTAGTAACTCTTAGTCTGTCTATAATAAATACACTGACTAACCTCTAGTAACTCTTAGTCTGCCCTCACACTGTCTATAATAAATACACTGACTAACCTCTAGTAACTCTTAGTCTGTCTATAATAAATACACTGACTAACCTCTAGTAACTCTTAGTCTGCCCTCACACTGTCTATAATAAATACACTGACTAACCTCTAGTAACTCTTAGTCTGTCTATGATAAATACACTGACTAACCTCTAGTAACTCTTAGTCTGCCCTCACACTGTTTATAATAAATACACTGACTAACCTCTAGTAACTCTTAGTCTGCCCTCACACTGTTTATAATAAATACACTGACTAACCTCTAGTAACTCTTAGTCTGTCTATAATAAATACACTGACTAACCTCTAGTAACTCTTAGTCTGCCCTCACACTGTCTATAATAAATACACTGACTAACCTCTAGTAACTCTTAGTCTGTCTAAAATAAATACACTGACTAACCTCTAGTAACTCTTAGTCTGCCCTCACACTGTCTATAATAAATACACTGACTAACCTCTAGTAACTCTTAGTCTGTTTATAATAAATACACTGACTAACCTCTAGTAACTCTTAGTCTGCCCTCACACTGTCTATAATAAATACACTGACTAACCTCTAGTAACTCTTAGTCTGCCCTCACACTGTTTATAATAAATCCACTGTTTGAAATTGGACATAACTTACATTTCTGTGACATTATGAAATGTTTTCTACTGTTCCTGTGTTTTTTTATTGTGTTTCTGTGTTTTGTAAACTAGGCTACAGTAATAATATCTCAGCTGTTGATTTTGGCTGTGTGTGTGTGTGTGTGTGTGTGTGTGTGTGTGTGTGTGTGTGTGTGTGTGTGTGTGTGTGTGTGTGTGTGTGTGTGTGTGTGTGTGTGTGTGTGTGTGTGTGTGTGTCTCTCTCTCTCTCTCCCAGGACTCTGTGGACTGAGAAAACACCTGAATATGTGGCACCTCAGGTGTAGAGTGCCAAAACGCAATGTACTGTCAACAAACAAATGCAACCCGTCACACACACACACACACACACACACACACACACACACACACACACACACACACACACACACACACACACACACACAGTCTATTGAGATAACAAGGCATAGTGATTCTCCTGCTTGGGCTCTGTATTGGTCCTGTATAAAAATCAATTTCGGTCACTTTTCTCTCCTGGGGTGAGATGGTGCTGGTCTCCACCATTACAATTATTCAATTCTATTTCTTTCAGTTGTTGTATTGCTTTAAAAATGAATTATAGATCATAAGTATGTGCTACAGACATCAAAACTTTTAAAATAACACATATAGAATCATGTAGTAACCAAAGAAAAGTGATAAACAAGTCAAAATATATTTGAGATTCTTCAAAGTAGCCACATTTTGTCTTGATGACAGCTTTGAACACTATTGGCATTCTCTCAACCAGCTTCACCTGGAATGCTTTTCCCAACAGTCTTGAAGTATTTCCCACATATGCTAGGCACTTGTTGGCTGCTTTTCCTTCACTTTGCGGTCTAACTCATCCCAAACCATCTCAACTGGGTTGAGGTCGGGTGATTGAGGAGGCCAGGTCATCTGATGCAGCACTCCATCACTCTCCTTCTTGGTCAAATAGCCCTTACACAGCCAGGAGGTGTGATGGGTCATTGTCCTGTTGAGAAACAAATGCAAACCACACAGGATGGCGTATTGCTCCAGAATGCTGTGGTAGCCTTGATGGTTAAGTGTGCCTTTAATTCTAAGTAAAATCACTGACAGTGTCACCAGCAAACCATCACACCTCCTCCTCCATGCCTCACGGTGGGAACCACACATGCGGCGATCATCCGTTCACCTGCATCTCACAAAGACATGGTGGTTGGAACCAAAAATCTCTAATTCGGACCCAAAGGACAGATTTCCATCCGTCTAATGTCCAGTGTTTCTTGGCCCAAGAAAGTCTCTTCTTCTTATTGCTGTTCTTTAGTGGTGGTTTCTTTGCAGCAATTTGACCATGAAGGCCTGATTCACACAGTCTCCTCTGAACAGATGATGTTGAGATGTGTCTGTTCGTTCAACTCTGTGAAGCATTTATTTGGGCAGCAATTTCTGAGGCTGGTAACTCCAATGAACTTATCCTCTGCAGCAGAGGTAACTCTGGGTCTTCCTTTCCTGTGGCGATCCTCATGAGAGACAGTTTCAGTTTCATCATAGTCCTTGATGGTTTTTGTGACTGCACTTTCAAAGTTCTTGACCTTTAATTGTTGAAATGTTCCAGATTGACTGACCTTCATGTCTTAAAGTAATGATGGACTGTTGCTTCTCTTTGCTTATTTGAGCTGTTCTTGCCATAATATGGACTTGGTATTTTACCAAATAGGGCTATCTTCTGTATACCAACCCTACCTTGTCACAACACAACTGATAGACTCAAACACATTAAGAAGGAAAGAAATTCCACAAATTAACTTTAACAAGGTACACCTGTTAATTGAAATGCATTCCAGGTGACTACCTCATGAAGTTGGTTGATAAAATGCCGAGTGTGCAAAGCTGTTATCAAGGCAAACTTGGCTATTTTGAAGAATCTCAAATATAAAATATATTTAGATTTGTTTAACACTTTTTTGGTTACTACATGATTCCATATGTGTTATTTCATGGTTTTGATGTCTTCACTATTATTCTACAACATAGTGGTTTATCGTGTATTATAAACTAGGTGGTTTAAGCCCTGAATGCTGATTGGCTGACAGCCGTGGTATATCACACCGGATACCAGGGTTTTTACTGCTCTAATTATGTTGGTAACCAGTTTTTAATAGGGGTTTGTGGTATATGGCCAATATACCACGGCTAAGGGTTGTATCCAGGCCATCCAGGTTGCGTCGTCCTTAAAGAACAGCCCTTAGCCGTGCCATATGGCCGCATACCGCACCTCCTCGGGCCTCATTGCTTCATTCTACAGCTCACAAGAGGGAGACAAAGCTGCACACGTCACCAAAACGTCTAAACCGAAATTTATCTTTGTGGTGTTTTAATGTAACTGTTAATAACTCTAACTGGTCAAGTGTCAACATAAAATTAAAAATAAATAAAATGGACATCAATTATGGACACGGAAGAACAGTTTCTGGGCCTGAAAGACTTCACAACGGAAGACCTTGAAGTGGTTTGTTGCGATGGCAGAACGACCCCGCCCTCCAGTGCTCCTGAACCTGTGGGGATCCGTTTGGACTTTATGATTTTAACAGAAGTAGACTGAATTGTATTTATTTGTATGTATCATTTTTTATTGTTGTTTTTACTAGTTAGTATGAGTATTTTCATCCAAAACGTTTTTTTTATTTTTTTTTTGTGTGATATTTTACTACCTCGCACAGTAGGTTGCACATTATAGATTGTATTTTTTATTTTTATTTTTATTAATAACAAATCAATACATAAAGCACATGAGGGAACACAAGCATACGTAGATCACAAACAATAGAGATTGTAGTCCGCCAATGAACAGCAAAGAAGAACGTCACCCTCGTTTCCGTTTTCTTGTCAGGCCAGTTTCCGGGCCCGCCATGATGTTCAGAAGACAACGAGGAGCAACTGAAAGACCGTCGAAATGGATGTTATGGATTTAAACAACGAAAATTATAGTTTACAAAGAGATAATTACCGTCGTTTTGGATAAGAAACCTAAGCTAACTGGTTATTAAAGTGTTTATTTCCAGTGACCGTTTTCTAACCAGTTAACTAGTTAGTGTAAAACAAGGTTAGCTGCGGGTAATGTTTTTGTTTTGACTGGTAGGTACACGGACCAAGGCCGCAGATCTCCTTCTCTCATCGTAGGTCACACAAGGATCAACATCGTTTCCTGCGTGGACTGCAACTCCGAAAAGGATCGTTTGAGGACTTTATTTTATTTGGACGTTTGATTTTTTTCCTCCCCCCAGACGGATTGAAGATTTTTTTAGGACTTTGCGCCGTTTTACGGCGGAAGAGCGACGCTTACGGGCCTCGCATGGACTCCTAACCGCGACCCCGGTGCCGCGCTGCTTTCCGCAGCTACAAGGCCCGTTGTTTCCGCGAGAGAGACTCTACTGACTGTATTAATAACCGTGAAAGAAAAACCCCGTAATGGACACTCGAGGAACTGTACTTTTTCTTGTGTTTTACCGGACACTTAATTAACGAACTGACCGGGTTATTAAAGACGCTGCTTGCTGGTGTCCCGGTCTGTCACTACTAGTAGTTTGGTGTCTTTGACACAAACCGCTACAAGGACTATCTGTGAATACTTCCTCTTAGTTCATTGCCTGTTTTCCCTTCGATATTATCTTATTATAGAATAATCTGGTAGCTTCCCCCCACCTTCAGTCTCAGATCGTATCTACTACTGGTTATTGTTATTTCTTAACTAACGTGTTGTTTTCCCCCTCCTTTGTCTTTGAGTTTGAGTTTTTTAAGTGATTAGTTGTGAGAATGTCGTGTGTTCATTATAAATTCTCGTCCAAACTGGACTACAACACCGTGACCTTTGACGGGCTGCACATCACCCTGGCCGAGCTGAAACGGCAGATTATGGGCAGAGAGCGACTCAAAGCCACCGACTGCGACCTGCAGATCACCAACGCACAGACCCGTGAAGGTAACTAACTTGAGTTAGTTAATAAGTTGTTCAGGTTGATTCTACAACGAGCTGATGTTAATCTGTGATGCAGATGCAGTTTTATGGTGTGTACCTCCTGGTAGGGATCGGGGATATGGGCCCAAAACATAATTTATATAGACATCTCTCTCTACATAGGTGTGTGTATATACATACACACATACATATCTCACGGTATTACAAAAGTTGGATTGTATTAATGTATTTGACCCCCCCCCCCCCCCATTTTTTTTATATATATATATTTGTAATTATATAAATTCTACATTTGCTTTGAGTAGAGTGGTCTTTCTCCATTCTGGTTTATTTTTTCCTTTAATTTAGTATTATAAAACCATTTTCTTGCACTCAGTTGTGATCATTCCCACGCAGCCGTGTAGAGGGCTGCACGATGAGGGCCTTATTTTGAACCAAATGTTGCAATTGAACTTGCGATTTAAAGTAAAAACACTTGTCAACTGTTGGAAGTGTAATTATAATAATTATTCTATAGTTAATAGCGGCCACATTGAATGTTTTCTCTTAGCTACTTCATGTAGCTACCATATTCTTGCTTTGTGTTTTCCTCATTGATTTTTAGAAGATACTGTTGTATAAACAACATGCTGATGTTTTTTTTTAGGTATTATGAGGTTGTATAAGTACGTTTTGCTATAACTAACAGGCGATTAGCATTAGCGGCTAACAACGTTTAGACCCGTACTTGCCAAGAAGAAATGACAAGCTAGCTGTTTGTATATGTAAAACATAATAATAATAATAATAGTGTAACGTCAAGTTCACAACACTGGTGGATTTACATTAAGCGAAGTGAAAACAGCATCGTTGTGATCAACATTGTTGCATGAGCTGCGTTGACCAGGCAGACTGAGTCTCATTGTTGAGGAACCAAAATAAAACTTTTTCCCATCAACAAAAGTATATTCATAATCTCTAGGAACTCATAAGGTGTTGAGATGTTGAGTCCAATCTCTCTAAGGGCTTAGGCTGGGGTGACTTTACGCAGGGAAGAAAGATGTGAAGTTAACTGTTAACTACAGTACTGATGATATATTCCCTGTTCTATAGACTACAGTACTGATGATATATTCCCTGTTCTATAGACTACAGTACTGATGATATATTATATTCCCTGTTCTATAGACTACAGTACTGATGATATATTATATTCCCTGTTCTATAGACTACAGTACTGATGCTATATTATATTCCCTGTTCTATAGACTACAGTACTGATGATATATTCCCTGTTCTATAGACTACAGTACTGATGATATATTCCCTGTTCTATAGACTACAGTACTGATGATATATTCCCTGTTCTATAGACTACAGTACTGGTGATATATTCCCTGTTCTATAGACTACAGTACTGGTGATATATTCCCTGTTCTATAGACTACAGTACTGATGATATATTCCCTGTTCTATAGACTACAGTACTGGTGATATATTCCCTGTTCTATAGACTACAGTACTGATGATATATTCCCTGTTCTATAGACTACAGTACTGATGATATATTATATTCCCTGTTCTATAGACTACAGTACTGATGATATATTCCCTGTTCTATAGACTACAGTACTGATGATATATTATATTCCCTGTTCTATAGACTACAGTACTGATGATATATTCCCTGTTCTATAGACTACAGTACTGATGATATATTCCCTGTTCTATAGACTACAGTACTGATGATATATTATATTCCCTGTTCTATAGACTACAGTACTGATGATATATTATATTCCCTGTTCTATAGACTACAGTACTGATGATATATTATATTCCCTGTTCTATAGACTACAGTACTGATGATATATTATATTCCCTGTTCTATAGACTACAGTACTGATGATATATTATATTCCCTGTTCTATAGACTACAGTACTGGTGATATATTCCCTGTTCTATAGACTACAGTACTGGTGATATATTCCCTGTTCTATAGACTAAAGTAGTGATGATATATTCCCTGTTCTATAGACTACAGTACTGATGATGTATTCCCTGTTCTATAGACTACAGTACTGGTGATATATTCCCTGTTCTATAGACTACAGTACTGATGATATATTATATTCCCTGTTCTATAGACTACAGTACTGGTGATATATTCCCTGTTCTATAGACTACAGTACTGGTGATATATTCCCTGTTCTATAGACTACAGTACTGATGATATATTATATTCCCTGTTCTATAGACTACAGTACTGATGATATATTCCCTGTTCTATAGACTACAGTACTGATGCTATATTATATTCCCTGTTCTATAGACTACAGTACTGGTGATATATTCCCTGTTCTATAGACTACAGTACTGATGATGTATTCCCTGTTCTATAGACTACAGTACTGATGCTATATTATATTCCCTGTTCTATAGACTACAGTACTGATGATGTATTCCCTGTTCTATAGACTACAGTACTGATGATATATTATATTCCCTGTTCTATAGACTACAGTACTGATGATATATTATATTCCCTGTTCTATAGACTACAGTACTGATGCTATATTATATTCCCTGTTCTATAGACTACAGTACTGATGATATATTCCCTGTTCTATAGACTACATTACTGATGATATATTCCCTGTTCTATAGACTACAGTACTGATGATATATTATATTCCCTGTTCTATAGACTACAGTACTGATGATATATTCCCTGTTCTATAGACTACAGTACTGATGCTATATTATATTCCCTGTTCTATAGACTACAGTACTGATGCTATATTATATTCCCTGTTCTATAGACTACAGTACTGATGATATATTATATTCCCTGTTCTATAGACTACAGTACTGATGATATATTCCCTGTTCTATAGACTACAGTACTGATGATATATTCCCTGTTCTATAGACTACAGTACTGATGATATATTATATTCCCTGTTCTATAGACTACAGTACTGATGCTATATTATATTCCCTGTTCTATAGACTACAGTACTGATGATATATTCCCTGTTCTATAGACTACAGTACTGATGATATATTATATTCCCTGTTCTATAGACTACAGTACTGGTGATATATTCCCTGTTCTATAGACTACAGTACTGATGATATATTATATTCCCTGTTCTATAGACTACAGTACTGATGATATATTCCCTGTTCTATAGACTACAGTACTGATGATGTATTCCCTGTTCTATAGACTACAGTACTGGTGATGTATTCCCTGTTCTATAGACTAAAGTAGTGATGATATATTCCCTGTTCTATAGACTACAGTACTGATGATGTATTCCCTGTTCTATAGACTACAGTACTGGTGATGTATTCCCTGTTCTATAGACTACAGTACTGATGATATATTATATTCCCTGTTCTATAGACTACAGTACTGATGATATATTCCCTGTTCTATAGACTACAGTACTGATGATGTATTCCCTGTTCTATAGACTACAGTACTGATGATATATTATATTCCCTGTTCTATAGACTACAGTACTGATGATATATTCCCTGTTCTATAGACTACAGTACTGATGATGTATTCCTGTTCTATAGACTACAGTACTGGTGATATATTCCCTGTTCTATAGACTAAAGTAGTGATGATATATTCCCTGTTCTATAGACTACAGTACTGATGATGTATTCCCTGTTCTATAGACTACAGTACTGATGATATATTCCCTGTTCTATAGACTACAGTACTGATGATGTATTCCCTGTTCTATAGACTACAGTACTGGTGATATATTCCCTGTTCTATAGACTACAGTACTGATGATATATTATATTCCCTGTTCTATAGACTACAGTACTGATGATATATTCCCTGTTCTATAGACTACAGTACTGATGATGTATTCCCTGTTCTATAGACTACAGTACTGATGATATATTCCCTGTTCTATAGACTAAAGTAGTGATGATATATTCCCTGTTCTATAGACTACAGTACTGATGATATATTATATTCCCTGTTCTATAGACTACAGTACTGATGATATATTCCCTGTTCTATAGACTACAGTACTGATGATGTATTCCCTGTTCTATAGACTACAGTACTGATGATGTATTCCCTGTTCTATAGACTACAGTACTGGTGATATATTCCCTGTTCTATAGACTACAGTACTGATGATGTATTCCCTGTTCTATAGACTACAGTACTGATGATATATTATATTCCCTGTTCTATAGACTACAGTACTGATGATATATTCCCTGTTCTATAGACTACAGTACTGGTGATATATTCCCTGTTCTATAGACTACAGTACTGATGATATATTCCCTGTTCTATAGACTACAGTACTGGTGATATATGCTGTGTACCATGTGCTTCTATAGAGTACAGTACTGATGATATATGCTGTGTACCATGTGCTTCTATAGAGTACAGTACTGATGATATATGCTGTGTACCCTGTGCTTCTACAGACTACAGTACTAATGATATATGCTGTGTACCCTGTGCTTCAATAGACTACAGTGATATAATGATATATGCTGTGTGCCCTGTGCTTCTATAGACTACAGTACTAATGATATATGCTGTGTACCCTGTGCTTCTATAGACTACAGTGATATAATGATATATGCTGTGTGCCCTGTGCTTCTATAGACTACAGTACTAATGATATATGCTGTGTACCCTGTGCTTCTATAGACTACAGTGATATAATGATAAATGCTGTGTACCCTGTGCTTCTATAGACTACAGTGATATAATGATATATGCTGTGTACCATGTGCTTCTATAGACTACAGTGATATAATGATAAATGCTGTGTACCCTGTGCTTCTATAGACTACAGTGATATAATGATATATGCTGTGTACCATGTGCTTCTATAGACTACAGTGATATAATGATATATGCTGTGTACCCTGTGCTTCTATAGACTACAGTGATATAATGATATATGCTGTGTACCCTGTGCTTCTATAGAGTACAGTACTAATGATATATGCTGTGTACCCTGTGCTTCTACAGAATACACTGATGAGGAGGTTCACATCCCCAAACACTCGTCAGTGATCGTCAGACGCACCCCCATCGGGGGGGTCAAACCAGCAGGCAGAACGTTCATTGTGTACGTAGCTATGACATTGTGACCCTGTGTCTATCTGCATGATATGAGTATGGTAGTACTCAATCGCCTGTCGATCCTAATAGCCTCCACACACTAGTATCCAATCTAATATTAACCCCTCCCCCATTGCCTGTTGATTACAATACCCCCCCCCTCCAGACACTAGTATCCAATCTAATAGTAACCCCTCCCCCATTGCCTGTTGATTACAATACCCCCCCTTCCAGACACTAGTATCCAATCTAATAGTAACCCCCTCCCCCATTGCCTGTTGATTACAATATTCCCCCCCCTTCCAGACACTAGTATCCAGTCAGACGGTAGTACCACCCCCCCTCCACACACTAGTATCCAATCTAATAGTAACCCCTCCCCCATTGCCTGTTGATTACAATACCACCACCCCCTCCAGACACTAGTATCCAATCTAATAGTAACCCCCTCCCCCATTGCCTGTTGATTACAATACCACCACCCCCCAGACACTAGTATCCAATCTAATAGTACCCCCCCCATTGCCTGTTGATTCCAATACCCCCCCTCCACACAGCCACACAGTAGTATCCAGTCAGACGGTAGTACCCCCCCCCCCCCTCCACACGCTAGTATCCAGTCAGACGGTAGTACCCCCCCTCCACACGCTAGTATCCAGTCAGACGGTAGTACCCCCCCTCCACACACTAGTATCCAGTCAGACGGTAGTACTCCCCCCCCCCACTAGTATCCAGTCAGACGGTAGTACCCCCACTAGTATCCAGTCAGACCAGCCTAGCTCTTCCATCCTAAAGCTCCAACTCCTCTCTTTTGTCTGGTCCATGTCTGTGGTGGTTGTTGACATGTTGTTGTTTCTTCCTGTTTGTTTGTAGTGACCGTTCTGACATGGCTGCTGGATCCTCCAGACCCGTATGTAACAAAGCACTCTCATTTTCCTTACTGTCTCTGTCCTCCTTTTATAAACTCTGCTCTGGTTTGTTGGTTAGAGGAGACTGTGTAAACTCTGTTCTGAATTGGTAACCAGTTTAACTCTTGAGTTGTCATGGTGATTTAATATTCTGTTTTGATGGTTCCCAACTGCTGTTCTCTGTTGTTGCTGTTGTAACTCACTGTGTTTTTATTTTAAATGTTGTTCAATGTGTTGATGGATCTGAACGATATTGTGACTGTATTTCATATTGAAACAACGGATAGCGTGGTGTTGTTAGCCTGCCACTGTGCAGAGCCCGTCCACCATCCCCTTGTGTGTTGAGACGATGCTTCATGATCCTACAGGCAGGATGGCAGATTACTGCGCTGCCTTACGTCAAATCAATGGGAGCTTTTTCCTTCACGTGGTGTTGTAGCAATGAGTTTGTGACGCATTGACTGTAAGACTAATGCATACATTTTGTATGGAAACCTGTGTGTGTGTGTGGGGGGGGGGGTAAATCATTTGGTTCCTGTTCAACAGTGTTCTAAACCTGAAGTTAATTGCTGATATTTGGCTGTCTTAATGTTGTTCTCTCATCATATTCTGACATTTTTAATATGGACTGGACATAGTTGATCCTTTTGTTCTCTCAAAGTTTTTATTTATTTATTGTTTCACTACAAACTACTTAGAAATGCGATGCATTTTGTCTACTTTGCAATATTTTTTATAACTTAAAGCTAAACTGTAAACTAGGTGTTAAATACTTACTATGATGACTACTGAATTTACGATCATGTTTGGTACAGTTTTTTTAATATTTTTTTTTAAAGCGGTGCAATGATGATACCATTACGACATCACAGAGACTATTATGACATCACTGAAATGATCCATTATGACATCACAGGGTTCTAACTGGGCTGACTGTGTGGCATGGTAGGTTCCCGTGGCGACAGGGTTGTGTTTGGTTGCTGCTGTACGCTGCCAGAACTGTCAATAAAGAGGTTATGTGTTCTGTTGTGAGCACGTGCACCACCACACCAGACCCTGTGTCTTCCCTTCACAGTGACCTCTGAACCTTCCAACCTACCAGCCTCTACTATGATGATGATGATGACAGCGACGACGAAGAGTTTATAGCTTACTAAACCAGACCTCTCTACCCTCCCTCCTTCCCCTTTGTCCCTTGTCTAGTGTTATGATGGCTAGTGTTTACTACTATTGTATAATGATTATGGTAGTGAACATATTGTTTAAAAGAAACACATTTTATGATATTGTTTTGCAGTGTTTCCATATAATGCATTAGATAGATCATCCTAAGTGGACCCATAGCGCCTCACTCTAGACACTGCTGTAGATGAGGAGTAGTGAAGGCATCATGGTTCACTTCACCTGTTACCATAGCCTCATGCAGTGGCTCGGGAAGTAGGCTCTTGGGTTAACTGGTGCAACGTGATCTAATTGGTTACCTAGACCGGCCTAGCTCTAAAACCTAATCCTGTTAGCCCATAGTCTGTTCCCTAGACCGGCCTAGCTCTAAAACCTAATCCTGTTAGCCCATAGTCTGTTCCCTAGACCGGCCTAGCTCTAAAACCTAATCCCGTTAGCTCATAGTCTGTTCCCGAGACCGGCCTAGCTCTAAAACCTAATCCTGTTAGCCCATAGTCTGTTCCCGAGACCGGCCTAGCTCTAAAACCTAATCCTGTTAGCCCATAGTCTGTTCCCTAGACCGGCCTAGCTCTAAAACCTAATCCCGTTAGCCCATAGTCTGTTCCCTAGACCGGCCTAGCTCTAAAACCTAATCCTGTTAGCCCATAGTCTGTTCCCTAGACCGGCCTAGCTCTAAAACCTAATCCCGTTAGCCCATAGTCTGTTCCCGAGACCGGCCTAGCTCTAAAACCTAATCCTGTTAGCTCATAGTCTGTTCCCTAGACCGGCCTAGCTCTAAAACCTAATCCCGTTAGCCCATAGTCTGTTCCCTAGACCGGCCTAGCTCTAAAACCTAATCCCGTTAGCCCATAGTCTGTTCCCTAGACCGGCCTAGCTCTAAAACCTAATCCTGTTAGCTCATAGTCTGTTCCCTAGACCGGCCTAGCTCTAAAACCTAATCCCGTTAGCTCATAGTCTGTTCCCGAGACCGGCCTAGCTCTAAAACTTAATCCCGTTAGCCCATAGTCTGTTCCCTAGACCGGCCTAGCTCTAAAACCTAATCCCGTTAGCTCATAGTCTGTTATATATGTACATCTTCTCCCAAACTAGCCAGGCTGTAGTACCAACTACTACTATTGGTGTAGCTAGTCAGGCTGTAGTACCAACTACTACTGGTGTAGCTAGTCAGGCTGTAGTACCAACTACTACTGGTGTAGCTAGTCAGGCTGTAGTACCAACTACTACTGGTGTAGCTAGCCAGGCTGTAGTACCAACTACTACTACTGGTGTAGCTAGCCAGGCTGTAGTACCAACTACTACTAGTGTAGCTAGCTGGGCTGTAGTACCAACTACTACTACTGGTGTAGCTAGCCAGGCTGTAGTACCAACTACTACTATTGGTGTAGCTAGCCAGGCTGTAGTACCAACTACTACTATTGGTGTAGCTAGCCAGGCTGTAGTACCAACTACTACTATTGGTGTAGCTAGCCAGGCTGTAGTACCAACTACTACTATTGATGTAGCTAGCCAGGCTGTAGTACCAACTACTACTAGTGTAGCTAGTCAGGCTGTAGGACCGACTACTACTAGTGTAGCAAGCCAGGCTGTAGTACCGACTACTACTAGTGTAGCAAGCCAGGCTGTAGTACCAACTACTACTACTACTAATGTAGCTAGTCAGGCTGTAGTACGGACTACTACTACTGGTGTAGCTAGTCAGGCTGTAGTACCGACTACTACTACTGGTGTAGCTAGCCAGGCTGTAGTACCGACTACTACTACTGGTGTAGCTAGCCAGGCTGTAGTACCGACTACTACTACTGGTGTAGCTAGCCAGGCTGTAGTACCGACTACTACTACTGGTGTAGCTAGTCAGGCTGTAGGACCAACTACTACTACTGAAGTAGCTAGCCAGGCTGTAGTACCAACTACTACTATTGGTGTAGCTAGCCAGGCTGTAGTACCAACTACTACTATTGGTGTAGCTAGCCAGGCTGTAGTACCAACTACTACTATTAGTGTAGCTAGCCAGGCTGTAGGACCAACTACTACTATTGGTGTAGCTAGCCAGGCTGTAGTACCAACTACTACTACTGGTGTAGCTAGCCAGGCTGTAGTACCAACTACTACTATTGGTGTAGCTAGCCAGGCTGAGTACCAACTACTACTACTGGTGTAGCTAGCCAGGCTGGAGTACCAACTACTACTACTGGTGTAGCTAGCCAGGCTGTAGTACCAACTACTACTATTGGTGTAGCTAGCCAGGCTGTAGGACCAACTACTACTACTGGTGTAGCTAGCCAGGCTGTAGGACCAACTACTACTACTGGTGTAGCTAGCCAGGCTGTAGTACCAACTACTACTACTGTAGCTAGCCAGGCTGTAGTACCAACTACTACTATTGGTGTAGCTAGCCAGGCTGTAGTACCAACTACTACTACTGTAGCTAGCCAGGCTGTAGTACCAACTACTACTATTGGTGTAGCTAGCCAGGCTGTAGTACCAACTACTACTACTGTAGCTAGCGAGGCTGTAGTACCAACTACTACTATTGGTGTAGCTAGCCAGGCTGTAGGACCAACTACTACTACTATTGGTGTAGCTAGCCAGGCTGTAGGACCAACTACTACTACTAGTGGTGTAGCTAGCCAGGCTGTAGTACCAACTACTACTACTAGTGGTGTAGCTAGCCAGGCTGTAGTACCAACTACTACTATTGGTGTAGCTAGCCAGGCTGTAGGACCAACTACTACTACTATTGGTGTAGCTAGCCAGGCTGTAGGACCAACTACTACTACTGAAGTAGCTAGCCAGGCTGTAGTACCAACTACTACTACTGGTGTCACTATCCAGGTTGTAGTACCAACTACTACTACTGGTGTAGCTAGCCAGGCTGTAGTACCAATGCACCCCCCCCAGCACCAGTTCCTGTGTGAATCTCAATGTTTCGCGGTTCCTCCTCACGTCGTATTGGAGAAGGACGACGGTGAGGAGATGGTCAGGCTCTGCTGCGTTCCTCCCCTAGGAACAGATCTCGGATCAGCTTCCCTGCCACCAAATCCTTACCATAACCATTCGCGTGGCGATGAAGAACTGAGCCCAGATCAGTGTTTTAGAGTGGGGAAACTCTGACCCCTTCCACCATGGTGTTCCTGATGGCCTTCTGGTCAGAACTACTGAACCATACCATTGGTGTAACTGTCACACTGGTAGTGATATGAGTTGACTGGATATATATGATCTGCCTCTCTGGCTGTGGAATAGGGGTGATCAATCTACTGTGTGTCCTTGATTCCTCACCTCCTGCCTCCTCCTCAAAAGACGGGTGGGCGGTATCTTCTCCTCCGCCAGTGTCTTTTCAGAAGGAGACGGGAAGGAGCCGTGTCATCTAGATTTGAGCCCATGTCTGCTCCCAGGCAGACAGGTGGTGATGTCCCACCTTGACTCTGTTCTGTCTTTTTAATGTTGCTCTTCTCCTTCAGACCGACTCTTCACCGTCCGTCTCCCTGGCCCAGCTCTCTAAGGTACTGTCTCTCCCTGTGTGTGTTTTGGTCTTTGGGAATCAGGTTGGGGTTCATTTATTAATGTCGACTCAATTTGAGGCATGAATTAAAATGTAAATTGATTATCATCTTAACTCTTGGCATCTTCCTCTAACTCCATTCCTCTCTCCTCATCCCTCTCTCCTCATCCCTCTCTCCTCATCCCCTCTCTTCATCCCTCTCTCTTCATCCCTCTCTCTTCATCCCTCTCTCTTCATCCCTCTCTCTTCATCCTCTCTCTTCATCCCTCTCTTCATCCCTCTCGCCTCCCTCTTCATCCCTCTCTCTTCATCCCTCTCGCCTCCCTCCTCATTCCTCTCCATACTCCTCATTCCTCTCGCCTCCCTCCTCATTTCTCTCTCCATACTCCTCATTCCTCTCGCCTCCCTCCTCATTTCTCTCTCCATACTCCTCATTTCTCTCGCCATACTCCTCATTTCTCTCTCCATACTCCTCATTTCTCTCGCCATACTCCTCATTTCTCTCGCCATACTCCTCATTCCTCTCGCCATACTCCTCATTCCTCTCGCCATACTCCTCATTCCTCTCGCCATACTCCTCATTCCTCTCGCCATACTCCTCCTCGTTCCTCTCGCCCATACTCTCCTCCTCCCATTCCTCCCTTTCTCTTCAGACTGCCAACCTAGCGGAGGCCAATGCATCAGAGGATGACAAGATCAGAGCCATGATGTCCCAGTCCAACAGTGAATATGACCCCATACAGTGAGTGTAACACACACACAGCAGGGTTGGGCGGTATCCGCGTGATCATGCCGTCATGCCGCCCTTCTCATCCCAGGTCTTAGTGCTGAAAATGCAACAACAAAAAGCCCATTGGGTGTCCATTACCAGAATGCTAACAAAATTAGTGATGGAGAATTTCCATGGAGGCTGCTAGCTAAATATGCTAACGGGAGCAAACTAAAATAAACAAATTGCAATCCAGCTCATAAATAGATACACTAAATGACCCAAAGTATGTTGACACCTGTTCCTCGAACATCTCATTACAAAATCATGGGCTTTAATATGGAGTTGGACCTCCCCTTTGCTGCTATAACAGCCTCCAGTCTTCTGGGAAGGCTTTAATATGGAGTTGGACCCCCCTTTACTGCTATAACAGCCTCCAGTCTTCTGGGAAGGCTTTAATATGGAGTTGGACCCCCTTTGCTGCTATAACAGCCTCCAGTCTTCTGGGAAGGCTTTAATATGGAGTTGGACCCCCTTTACTGCTATAACAGCCTCCAGTCTTCTGGGAAGGCTTTAATATGGAGTTGGACCCCCTTTGCTGCTATAACAGCCTCCAGTCTTCTGGGAAGGCTTTAATATGGAGTTGGACCCCCTTTGCTGCTATAACAGCCTCCAGTCTTCTGGGAAGGCTTTAATATGGAGTTGGACCCCCCTTTACTGCTATAACAGCCTCCAGTCTTCTGGGAAGGCTTTAATATGGAGTTGGACCCCCCTTTACTGCTATAACAGCCTCCACTCTTCTGGGAAGGCTTTAATATGGAGTTGGTCCCCCTTTACTGCTATAACAGCCTCCAGTCTTCTGGGAAGGCTTTAATATGGAGTTGGACCCCCCTTTACTGCTATAACAGCCTCCACTCTTCTGGGAAGGCTTTAATATGGAGTTGGTCCCCCTTTACTGCTATAACAGCCTCCACTCTTCTGGCAAGGCTTTCCACTAGATGTTGTAACATTGCTGCCATAACAGCCTCCACTCTTCTGGGAAGGCTTTCCACTAGATGTTGGAACATTGCTGCTATAACAGCCTCCACTCTTCTGGGAAGGCTTTCCACTAGATGTTGGAACATTGCTGCAGGGGACTTGCTTCCATTTAGCCACCAGCATTAGAAAGGTCAGACTGTTGGGCCACGACCTGTCTCACAGTTGGGAGTACTAATTCATCCCAAAGGTGTTCGATAGGGTGGAGGGCAGGGCTCTGTGCAAGCCAGTCAAGTTCTTCCATACCGATCTCGACAAAACATTTCTGTATGGACCTCGCTTTGTGTGCGGGGGGAGTTGCCATGCCGAAACAGGAAAGGGCCTTCCTCAAACTGTTGCCAAAAGGTTGGAAGCGCAGAATCATCTAGAATGTCATTGTATGCTGTAGCACTAAGATTTCCCTTCACTGGAACTAAGGGGCCCGAACCATGAAAACCAGCCCCAGACCATTATTCCTCCTCCACCAACCTTTACAGTTGGCGCAATGCACACAGGCAGGTAGCGTTCTCTGGCATCTGTCAAATCACACGTTTTATTCAAGTCAAGTTAAAAATAGACAGATCATTTATAGATTTATTTTTGTCTTCAACTCCAAATAGAACCGTATAGTCCCAAGGTCTCATCTGACATTTTCGTTAAAAATGAAGAACCATCTAAAGATGTGTTATACAGTGCTTTCGGAAAGTAGTCAGACCCCCCCCCCCTCCTTGACCTTTTTCCACATTTATGTTACGTTACAGCCTTAATTTAAAATGGATTACATTGTCCCCCCCCTGTCAATCTACACACAATACCCCATAATGACATCACAATACCCCATAATGACATCACAATACCCCATAATGACGTCACAATACCCCATAATGACGTCACAATACCCCATAATGACGTCACAATACCCCAAAATGACGTCACAATACCCCATAATGACATCACAATACCCCATAATGACAAAGCAAAACCACATATTTTTTAAAAATGTTTTCAAAAATGTATAATAAAAATTAGTCTGAAATATCACATTTTACATAAGTATTCACTAGCCAATCGGTCTGTCTCTTGCTGCGTGAGGAGAAGCATAATCTATGGAAAATGTTACATACCCTGGCCAAATTCTAGTCCTCAATCTCAAGTCAAAGTACAGTTCAAGTCAAGTCTCAAGTTGTTTTTAATTTTCTATCGAGTTGCCTCTCAAGTCATCAAATTTTGTGACTGGAGTCCGACTCGAGCGTGGACTCCACACCTCAGTGGCAGGATGAACCGTAGATGATGGGGTGATGCAAGATGATCTCTGTCATGACAAGATCTCTGTCAGAGTTTCTATGTACGTGTAGTCGACCCAGTATTCCGGTCTACTTGGTGCTCACGGACCTTTTTCAATGTGTTTTTCCTGTCTCTCCTCCTCAGTTACTCTAAGAAGGCCATAGGACCGCCTCCTGCACATTACACCTGCTATCGCTGTGGCAAGAACGGACACTACATCAAACACTGCCCCATGCAGATGGTACTACACTACACTACATAACACTACACTACATAACACTACACTAACACTACACTACATAACACTACACTACATAACACTACACTACATAACACTACACTACATAACACTACACTACATAACACTACACTATACTAACACTACACTACATAACACTACACTACATACACTAGACTACACTACATAACACTACACTACATAACACTACACTACATAACACTACACTACACTACACTAAATCACACTACACTAAATCACACTACACTACATAACACTACACTACATCACACTACACTACATAACACTACACTACATAACACTACACTACATAACACTACATAACACTACACTACATAACACTACATAACACTACACTACATAACACTACATAACACTACACTACATAACACTACATAACACTACACTACATAACACTACACTACATAACACTACACTACATAACACTACATAACACTACACTACATAACACTACACTACATAACACTACATAACACTACATAACATTACACTACATAACACTACACTACATAACACTACATAACACTACACTACATAACACTACACTACATAACACTACACTACATAACACTACACTACATAACACTACACTACATAACACTACACTACACTACATCACACTACATAACACTACACTACATAACACTACATAACACTACACTACATAACACTACACTACATAACACTACACTACATAACACTACACTACATAACACTACACTACATAACACTACACTACATAACACTACACTACATAACACTACACTACATCACACTACACTACATAACACTACATAACACTACACTACATTACACTACATTACACTACACTACATTACACTACACTACATAACACTACACTACAAAACACTACAATACATAACACTACACTACATCATAACACTACACTACATAACACTACATAACACTACACTACATAACACTACACTACATAACACTACATAACACTACACTACATAACACTACACTACACTACATAACACTACACTACATAACACTACATAACATTACACTACATAACACTACATAACACTACACTACATAACACTACACTACATAACACTACACTACATAACACTACACTACATAACACTACACTACACTACATAACACTACACTACATAACACTACATAACATTACACTACATAACACTACACTACATAACACTACATAACACTACACTACATAACACTACACTACATAACACTACACTACATAACACTACACTACATAACACTACACTACATAACACTACATAACACTACACTACAATACATAACACTACAATACATAACACTACATAACACTACACTACACTACATAACACTACACTACATAACACTACACTACATCACACTACACTACATCACACTACACTACATCACACTACACTACATCACACTACACTACATCACACTACACTACATAACACTAAACTACATAACACTACATAACACTACACTACATAACACTACACTACACTACATAACACTACACTACATAACACTACATAACATTACACTACATAACACTACACTACATAACACTACATAACACTACACTACATAACACTACACTACATAACACTACACTACATAACACTACACTACATAACACTACATAACACTACACTACAATACATAACACTACAATACATAACACTACATAACACTACACTACATAACACTACACTACATCACACTACACTACACTACATAACACTACATAACATATGGTATCTGTGTTGTAGGATAAGAGCGTAGAGGCTCCTAAGCCAGTCAGGGAATCCCTACATATACACTACATAACATGACATATGGTATCTGTGTTGTAGGATAAGAGCGTAGAGGCTCCTAAACCAATCAGGACCAGTAAGGGCATCCCTACATATACACTACATAACATGACATATACACTACATAACATGTCATATGGTATCTGTGTTGTAGGATAAGAGCGTAGAGGCTCCTAAGCCAGTCAGGGCATCCCTACATATACACTACATAACATGACATATGGTATCTGTGTTGTAGGATAAGAGCGTAGAGGCTCCTAAGCCAATCAGGACCAGTAAGGGCATCCCTCAGAGCTTTATGGTGAAGGCTGAACCAGGAACTAAAGGAGCCATGTTGACCAGCACTGGAGAATATGCTATTCCTGCTATAGACGCGTATGTACCAAACACTCTGTCTCTCTCTCTGTCTCTCTCTCTGTGTCTCTCTCTGTCTCTCTCTCTGTGTCTCTCTCTGTGTCTCTCTCTGTCTCTCTCTCTGTCTCTCTCTCTGTCTCTCTCTCTGTCTCTCTCTGTCTCTCTCTGTCTCTCTCTCTCTGTCTGTCTCTCTCTCTGTCTCTCTCTCTCTCTCCGTCTCTTCGTGTTCTGGGTAGGAAGGAGAGACTATATATAATGTGTTGCAGGGAGGCCTATGCTCTGGGTAGGAAGGAGAGACTATAGATAATATATAATGTGTTGCAGGGAGGCCTATGCTCTGGGTAGGAAGGAGAGACTATAGATAATATATAATGTGTTGCAGGGAGGCCTATGCTCTGGGTAGGAAGGAGAGACTATAGATAATATATAATGTGTTGCAGGGAGGCCTATGCTCTGGGTAGGAAGGAGAGACTATAGATAATATATAATGTGTTGCATCTATGCTCTGGGTAGGAAGGAGAGACTATATATAATATATAATGTGTTGCAGGGAGGCCTATGCTCTGGGTAGGAAGGAGAGACTATAGATAATGTGTTGCAGGGAGGCCTATGCTCTGGGTAGGAAGGAGAGACTATAGATAATGTGTTGCAGGGAGGCCTATGCTCTGGATAGGAAGGAGAGACTATAGATAATATATAATGTGTTGCAGGGAGGCCTATGCTCTGGGTAGGAAGGAGAGACTATAGATAATATATAATGTGTTGCAGGGAGGCCTATGCTCTGGGTAGGAAGGAGAGACTATAGATAATATATAATGTGTTGCAGGGAGGCCTATGCTCTGGGTAGGAAGGAGAGACTATAGATAATGTGTTGCAGGGAGGCCTATGCTCTGGGGAAGAAGGAGAGACTATAGATAATATATAATGTGTTGCAGGGAGGCCTATGCTCTGGGTAGGAAGGAGAGACTATAGATAATATATAATGTGTTGCAGGGAGGCCTATGCTCTGGGTAGGAAGGAGAGACTATAGATAATATATAATGTGTTGCAGGGAAGCCTATGCTCTGGGGAGGAAGGAGAGACTATAGATAATATATAATGTGTTGCAGGGAGGCCTATGCTCTGGGTAGGAAGGAGAGACTATAGATAATATATAATGTGTTGCAGGGAGGCCTATGCTCTGGGTAGGAAGGAGAGACTATAGATAATATATAATGTGTTGCAGGGAGGCCTATGCTCTGGGTAGGAAGGAGAGACTATAGATAATAGATAATGTGTTGCAGGGAGGCCTATGCTCTGGGTAGGAAGGAGAGACTATAGATAATGTGTTGCAGGGAGGCCTATGCTCTGGGTAGGAAGGAGAGACTATAGATAATGTGTTGCAGGGAGGCCTATGCTCTGGGTAGGAAGGAGAGACTATAGATAATATATAATGTGTTGCAGGGAGGCCTATGCTCTGGGTAGGAAGGAGAGACTATAGATAATATTTAATGTGTTGCAGGGAGGCCTATGCTCTGGGTAGGAAGGAGAGACTATAGATAATATATAATGTGTTGCAGGGAGGCCTATGCTCTGGGTAGGAAGGAGAGACTATAGATAATAGATAATGTGTTGCAGGGAGGCCTATGCTCTGGGTAGGAAGGAGAGACTATAGATAATATATAATGTGTTGCAGGGAGGCCTATGCTCTGGGTAGGAAGGAGAGACTATAGATAATGTGTTGCAGGGAGGCCTATGCTCTGGGTAGGAAGGAGAGACTATAGATAATGTGTTGCAGGGAGGCCTATGCTCTGGGTAGGAAGGAGAGACTAGATAATGTGTTGCAGGGAGGCCTATGCTCTGGGTAGGAAGGAGATAATATATAATGTGTTGCAGGGCGGCCTATGCTCTGGGTAGGAAGGAGAGACTAGATAATGTGTTGCAGGGAGGCCTATGCTCTGGGTAGGAAGGAGAGACTATATATAATGTGTTGCAGGGAGGCCTATGCTCTGGGTAGGAAGGAGAGACTATAGATAATATATAATGTGTTGCAGGGAGGCCTATGCTCTGGGTAGGAAGGAGAGACTATAGATAATGTGTTGCAGGGAGGCCTATGCTCTGGGTAGGAAGGAGAGACTATAGATAATATATAATGTGTTGCAGGGAGGCCTATGCTCTGGGTAGGAAGGAGAGACTATAGATAATGTGTTGCAGGGAGGCCTATGCTCTGGGTAGGAAGGAGAGACTAGATAATGTGTTGCAGGGAGGCCTATGCTCTGGGTAGGAAGGAGAGACTATATATAATGTGTTGCAGGGAGGCCTATGCTCTGGGTAGGAAGGAGAGACTATAGATAATATATAATGTGTTGCAGGGAGGCCTATGCTCTGGGTAGGAAGGAGAGACTATAGATAATATATAATGTGTTGCAGGGAGGCCTATGCTCTGGGTAGGAAGGAGAGACTATAGATAATGTGTTGCAGGGAGGCCTATGCTCTGGGTAGGAAGGAGAGACTAGATAATGTGTTGCAGGGAGGCCTATGCTCTGGGTAGGAAGGAGATAATATATAATGTGTTGCAGGGCGGCCTATGCTCTGGGTAGGAAGGAGAGACTAGATAATGTGTTGCAGGGAGGCCTATGCTCTGGGTAGGAAGGAGAGACTATATATAATGTGTTGCAGGGAGGCCTATGCTCTGGGTAGGAAGGAGAGACTATAGATAATATATAATGTGTTGCAGGGAGGCCTATGCTCTGGGTAGGAAGGAGAGACTATAGATAATATATAATGTGTTGCAGGGAGGCCTATGCTCTGGGTAGGAAGGAGAGACTATATATAATGTGTTGCAGGGAGGCCTATGCTCTGGGTAGGAAGGAGAGACTATAGATAATATATAATGTGTTGCAGTGAGGCCTATGCTCTGGGGAAGAAGGAGAGACTATAGATAATATATAATGTGTTGCAGGGAGGCCTATGCTCTGGGTAGGGAGGAGAGACTATAGATAATATATAATGTGTTGCAGGGAGGCCTATGCTCTGGATAGGAAGGAGAGACTAGATAATGTGTTGCAGGGAGGCCTATGCTCTGGGTAGGAAGGAGAGACTATAGATAATATATAATGTGTTGCAGGGAGGCCTATGCTCTGGGTAGGAAGGAGAGACTATAGATAATATATAATGTGTTGCAGGGAGGCCTATGCTCTGGGTAGGAAGGAGAGACTATATATAATGTGTTGCAGGGAGGCCTATGCTCTGGGTAGGAAGGAGAGACTATAGATAATATATCATGTGTTGCAGGGAGGCCTATGCTCTGGGTAGGAAGGAGAGACTAGATAATGTGTTGCAGGGAGGCCTATGCTCTGGGTAGGAAGGAGAGACTATAGATAATATATAATGTGTTGCAGGGAGGCCTATGCTCTGGGGAAGAAGGAGCGACTATAGATAATGTGTTGCAGGGAGGCCTATGCTCTGGGTAGGAAGGAGAGACTATAGATAATATATAATGTGTTGCAGGGAGGCCTATGCTCTGGGTAGGAAGGAGAGACTATATATAATGTGTTGCAGGGAGGCCTATGCTCTGGGTAGGAAGGAGAGACTATAGATAATATATAATGTGTTGCAGGGAGGCCTATGCTCTGGGTAGGAAGGAGAGACTATAGATAATATATAATGTGTTGCAGGGAGGCCTATGTTCTGGGTAGGAAGGAGAGACTATAGATAATATATAATGTGTTGCAGGGAGGCCTATGCTCTGGGTAGGAAGGAGAGACTATAGATAATATATAATGTGTTGCAGGGAGGCCTATGCTCTGGGTAGGAAGGAGAGACTATAGATAATAGATAATGTGCTGCAGGGAGGCCTATGCTCTGGGTAGGAAGGAGAGACTATAGATAATATATAATGTGTTGCAGGGAGGCCTATGCTCTGGGTAGGAAGGAGAGACTATATATAATGTGTTGCAGGGAGGCCTATGCTCTGGGTAGGAAGGAGAGACTATAGATAATATATAATGTGTTGCAGGGAGGCCTATGCTCTGGGGAAGAAGGAGAGACTATATATAATGTGTTGCAGGGAGGCCTATGCTCTGGGTAGGAAGGAGAGACTATAGATAATATATAATGTGTTGCAGGGAGGCCTATGCTCTGGGTAGGAAGGAGAGACTATAGATAATATATAATGTGTTGCAGGGAGGCCTATGCTCTGGGTAGGAAGGAGAGACTATAGATAATATATAATGTGTTGCAGGGCGGCCTATGCTCTGGGTAGGAAGGAGAGACTATAGATAATATATAATGTGTTGCAGGGAGGCCTATGCTCTGGATAGGAAGGAGAGACTAGATAATGTGTTGCAGGGAGGCCTATGCTCTGGGTAGGAAGGAGAGACTATAGATAATGTGTTGCAGGGAGGCCTATGCTCTGGGTAGGAAGGAGAGACTATAGATAATAGATAATGTGTTGCAGGGAGGCCTATGCTCTGGGGAGGAAGGAGAGACTATAGATAATATATAATGTGTTGCAGGGAGGCCTATGCTCTGGGTAGGAAGGAGAGACTATAGATAATATATAATGTGTTGCAGGGAGGCCTATGCTCTGGGTAGGAAGGAGAGACTATAGATAATGTGTTGCAGGGAGGCCTATGCTCTGGGTAGGAAGGAGAGACTATAGATAATAGATAATGTGTTGCAGGGAGGCCTATGCTCTGGGTAGGAAGGAGAGACTATAGATAATATATAATGTGTTGCAGGGAGGCCTATGCTCTGGGTAGGAAGGAGAGACTATAGATAATATATAATGTGTTGCAGGGAGGCCTATGCTCTGGGTAGGAAGGAGAGACTATAGATAATATATAATGTGTTGCAGGGAGGCCTATGCTCTGGGTAGGAAGGAGAGACTATAGATAATATATAATGTGTTGCAGGGAGGCCTATGCTCTGGGTAGGAAGGAGAGACTATAGATAATGTGTTGCAGGGAGGCCTATGCTCTGGGTAGGAAGGAGAGACTATAGATAATAGATAATGTGTTGCAGGGAGGCCTATGCTCTGGGTAGGAAGGAGAGACTATAGATAATATATAATGTGTTGCAGGGAGGCCTATACTCTGGGTAGGAAGGAGAGACTATAGATAATATATAATGTGTTGCAGGGAGGCCTATGCTCTGGGTAGGAAGGAGAGACTATAGATAATATATAATGTGTTGCAGGGAGGCCTATGCTCTGGGTAGGAAGGAGAGACTATAGATAATATATAATGTGTTGCAGGGAGGCCTATGCTCTGGGTAGGAAGGAGAGACTATAGATAATATATAATGTGTTGCAGGGAGGCCTATGCTCTGGTAGGAAGGAGAGACTATAGATAATATATAATGTGTTGCAGGGAGGCCTATGCTCTGGGTAGGAAGGAGAGACTATAGATAATATATAATGTGTTGCAGGGAGGCCTATGCTCTGGGTAGGAAGGAGAGACTATAGATAATATATAATGTGTTGCAGGGAGGCCTATGCTCTGGGTAGGAAGGAGAGACTATAGATAATATATAATGTGTTGCAGGGAGGCCTATGCTCTGGGTAGGAAGGAGAGACTATAGATAATATATAATGTGTTGCAGGGAGGCCTATGCTCTGGGTAGGAAGGAGAGACTATATATAATGTGTTGCAGGGAGGCCTATGCTCTGGGTAGCAAGGAGAGACTATAGATAATATATAATGTGTTGCAGGGAGGCCTATGCTCTGGGTAGGAAAGAGAGACTATATATAATGTGTTGCAGGGAGGCCTATGCTCTGGGTAGGAAGGAGAGACTATAGATAATAGATAATGTGTTGCAGGGAGGCCTATGCTCTGGGTAGGAAGGAGAGACTATAGATAATATATAATGTGTTGCAGGGAGGCCTATGCTCTGGGTAGGAAGGAGAGACTATAGATAATGTATAATGTGTTGCAGGGAGGCCTATGCTCTGGGTAGGGAGGAGAGACTAGATAATATATAATGTGTTGCAGGGAGGCCTATGCTCTGGGTAGGAAGGAGAGACTATAGATAATATATAATGTGTTGTAGGGAGGCCTATGCTCTGGGGAAGAAGGAGATACTATAGATAATAGATAATGTGTTGCAGGGAGGCCTATGCTCTGGGTAGGAAGGAGAGACTATAGATAATATATAATGTGTTGCAGGGAGGCCTATGCTCTGGGTAGGAAGGAGAGACTATAGATAATATATAATGTGTTGTAGGGAGGCCTATGCTCTGGGTAGGAAGGAGAGACTATATATAATGTGTTGCAGGGAGGCCTATGCTCTGGGTAGGAAGGAGAGACTATAGATAATATATAATGTGTTGCAGGGAGGCCTATGCTCTGGGTAGGAAGGAGAGACTATAGATAATATATAATGTGTTGCAGGGAGGCCTATGCTCTGGGTAGGAAGGAGAGACTATAGATAATATATAATGTGTTGCAGGGAGGCCTATGCTCTGGGTAGGAAGGAGAGACTATAGATAATATATAATGTGTTGCAGGGAGGCCTATGCTCTGGGTAGGAAGGAGAGACTATAGATAATATATAATGTGTTGTAGGGAGGCCTATGCTCTGGGGAAGAAGGAGAGACTATAGATAATATATAATGTGTTGCAGGGAGGCCTATGCTCTGGGTAGGAAGGAGAGACTATATATAATGTGTTGCAGGGAGGCCTATGCTCTGGGTAGGAAGGAGAGACTATAGATAATATATAATGTGTTGCAGGGAGGCCTATGCTCTGGGTAGGAAGGAGAGACTATAGATAATATATAATGTGTTGCAGGGAGGCCTATGCTCTGGGTAGGAAGGAGAGACTATAGATAATATATAATGTGTTGCAGGGAGGCCTATGCTCTGGGTAGGAAGGAGAGACTATATATAATGTGTTGCAGGGAGGCCTATGCTCTGGGTAGGAAGGAGAGACTATAGATAATGTGTTGCAGGGAGGCCTATGCTCTGGGTAGGAAGGAGAGACTATATAATGTGTTGCAGGGAGGCCTATGCTCTGGGTAGGAAGGAGAGACTATAGATAATATATAATGTGTTGCAGGGAGGCCTATGCTCTGGGTAGGAGGAGAGACTATAGATAATATATAATGTGTTGCAGGGAGGCCTATGCTCTGGGTAGGAAGGAGAGACTATAGATAATGTGTTGCAGGGAGGCCTATGCTCTGGGTAGGAAGGAGAGACTATATATATATAATGTGTTGCAGGGAGGCCTATGCTCTGGGTAGGAAGGAGAGACTATATATAATGTGTTGCAGGGAGGCCTATGCTCTGGGTAGGAAGGAGAGACTATAGATAATATATAATGTGTTGCAGGGAGGCCTATGCTCTGGGTAGGAAGGAGAGACTATAGATAATGTGTTGCAGGGAGGCCTATGCTCTGGGTAGGAAGGAGAGACTATAGATAATAGATAATGTGTTGCAGGGAGGCCTATGCTCTGGGTAGGAAGGAGAGACTATAGATAATGTGTTGCAGGGAGGCCTATGCTCTGGGTAGGAAGGAGAGACTATAGATAATATATAATGTGTTGCAGGGAGGCCTATGCTCTGGGTAGGAAGGAGAGACTATAGATAATATATAATGTGTTGCAGGGAGGCCTATGCTCTGGGTAGGAAGGAGAGACTATAGATAATGTGTTGCAGGGAGGCCTATGCTCTGGGTAGGAAGGAGAGACTATAGATAATATATAATGTGTTGCAGGGAGGCCTATGCTCTGGGTAGGAAGGAGAGACTATATATAATGTGTTGCAGGGAGGCCTATGCTCTGGGTAGGAAGGAGAGACTATAGACTATATATAATGTGTTGCAGGGAGGCCTATGCTCTGGGTAGGAAGGAGAGACTATAGATAATATATAATGTGTTGCAGGGAGGCCTATGCTCTGGGTAGGAAGGAGAGACTATAGATAATATATAATGTGTTGCAGGGAGGCCTATGCTCTGGGGAAGAAGGAGCGACTATAGATAATATATAATGTGCTGCAGGGAGGCCTATGCTCTGGGTAGGAAGGAGAGACTATATATAATGTGTTGCAGGGAGGCCTATGCTCTGGGTAGGAAGGAGAGACTATAGATAATGTGTTGCAGGGAGGCCTATGCTCTGGGTAGGGAGGAGAGACTATAGATAATATATAATGTGTTGCAGGGAGGCCTATGCTCTGGGTAGCAAGGAGAGACTATAGATAATGTGTTGCAGGGAGGCCTATGCTCTGGGTAGGAAGGAGAGACTATATATAATGTGTTGCAGGGAGGCCTATGCTCTGGGTAGGAAGGAGAGACTATAGATAATATATAATGTGTTGCAGGGAGGCCTATGCTCTGGGTAGGAAGGAGAGACTATAGATAATATATAATGTGTTGCAGGGAGGCCTATGCTCTGGGTAGGAAGGAGAGACTATAGATAATAGATAATGTGTTGCAGGGAGGCCTATGCTCTGGGTAGGAAGGAGAGACTATAGATAATATATAATGTGTTGCATGGAGGCCTATGCTCTGGGGAAGAAGGAGAGACTATATATAATGTGTTGCAGGGAGGCCTATGCTCTGGGGAGGAAGGAGAGACTATAGATAATATATAATGTGTTGCAGGGAGGCCTATGCTCTGGGGAAGAAGGAGAGACTATAGATAATATATAATGTGTTGCAGGGAGGCCTATGCTCTGGGGAGGAAGGAGAGACTATAGATAATATATAATGTGTTGCAGGGAGGCCTATGCTCTGGGTAGGAAGGAGAGACTATAGATAATATATAATGTGTTACAGGGAGGCCTATGCTCTGGGTAGGAAGGAGAGACTATAGATAATGTGTTGCAGGGAGGCCTATGCTCTGGGGAGGAAGGAGAGACTATAGATAATATATAATGTGTTGCATGGAGGCCTATGCTCTGGGTAGGAAGGAGAGACTATAGATAATATATAATGTGTTACAGGGAGGCCTATGCTCTGGGTAGGAAGGAGAGACTATAGATAATGTGTTGCAGGGAGGCCTATGCTCTGGGGAAGAAGGAGAGACTATAGATAATGTGTTGCAGGGAGGCCTATGCTCTGGGTAGGAAGGAGAGACTATAGATAATGTGTTGCAGGGAGGCCTATGCTCTGGGTAGGAAGGAGAGACTATAGATAATGTGTTGCAGGGAGGCCTATGCTCTGGGTAGGAAGGAGAGACTATAGATAATATATAATGTGTTGCAGGGAGGCCTATGCTCTGGGAGGAAGGAGAGACTATAGATAATAGATAATGTGTTGCAGGGAGGCCTATGCTCTGGGTAGGAAGGAGAGACTATATATAATGTGTTGCAGGGAGGCCTATGCTCTGGGTAGGAAGGAGAGACTATAGATAATATATAATGTGTTGCAGGGAGGCCTATGCTCTGGGGAGGAAGGAGAGACTATAGATAATATATAATGTGTTGCAGGGAGGCCTATGCTCTGGGGAGGAAGGAGAGACTATAGATAATATATAATGTGTTGCAGGGAGGCCTATGCTCTGGGTAGGAAGGAGAGACTATAGATAATATATAATGTGTTGCAGGGAGGCCTATGCTCTGGGTAGGAAGGAGAGACTATAGATAATATATAATGTGTTGCAGGGAGGCCTATGCTCTGGGTAGGAAGGAGAGACTATAGATAATATATAATGTGTTGCAGGGAGGCCTATGCTCTGGGTAGGAAGGAGAGACTATAGATAATATATAATGTGTTGCAGGGAGGCCTATGCTCTGGGTAGGAAGGAGAGACTATAGATAATATATAATGTGTTGCAGGGAGGCCTATGCTCTGGGTAGGAAGGAGAGACTATAGATAATGTGTTGCAGGGAGGCCTATGCTCTGGGTAGGAAGGAGAGACTATAGATAATGTGTTGCAGGGAGGCCTATGCTCTGGGTAGGAAGGAGAGACTATAGATAATGTGTTGCAGGGAGGCCTATGCTCTGGGTAGGAAGGAGAGACTATAGATAATGTGTTGCAGGGAGGCCTATGCTCTGGGGAGGAAGGAGAGACTATAGATAATATATAATGTGTTGCAGGGAGGCCTATGCTCTGGGTAGGAAGGAGAGACTATAGATAATGTGTTGCAGGGAGGCCTATGCTCTGGGGAGGAAGGAGAGACTATAGATAACATATAATGTGTTGCAGGGAGGCCTATGCTCTGGGTAGGAAGGAGAGACTATAGATAATATATAATGTGTTGCAGGGAGGCCTATGCTCTGGGGAAGAAGGAGCGACTATAGATAATATATAATGTGTTGCAGGGAGGCCTATGCTCTGGGTAGGATGGAGAGACTATAGATAATGTGTTGCAGGGAGGCCTATGCTCTGGGTAGGAAGGAGAGACTATAGATAATAGATAATGTGTTGCAGGGAGGCCTATGCTCTGGGTAGGAAGGAGAGACTATAGATAATGTGTTGCAGGGAGGCCTATGCTCTGGGTAGGAAGGAGAGACTATAGATAATGTGTTGCAGGGAGGCCTATGCTCTGGGTAGGAAGGAGAGACTATAGATAATATATCATGTGTTGCAGGGAGGCCTATGCTCTGGGTAGGAAGGAGAGACTATAGATAATAGATAATGTGTTGCAGGGAGGCCTATGCTCTGGGTAGGAAGGAGAGACTATAGATAATATATAATGTGTTGCAGGGAGGCCTATGCTCTGGGTAGGAAGGAGAGACTATAGATAATATATAATGTGTTGCAGGGAGGCCTATGCTCTGGGTAGGAAGGAGAGACTATAGATAATTGATAATGTGTTGCAGGGAGGCCTATGCTCTGGGTAGGAAGGAGAGACTATATATAATGTGTTGCAGGGAGGCCTATGCTCTGGGTAGGAAGGAGAGACTATAGATAATATATAATGTGTTGCAGGGAGGCCTATGCTCTGGGTAGGATGGAGAGACTATAGATAATGTGTTGCAGGGAGGCCTATGCTCTGGGTAGGAAGGAGAGACTATAGATAATGTGTTGCAGGGAGGCCTATGCTCTGGGTAGGAAGGAGAGACTATAGATAATATATAATGTGTTGCAGGGAGGCCTATGCTCTGGGTAGGAAGGAGAGACTATAGATAATATATAATGTGTCTGTAATAATGTGTTGCAGGGAGGCCTATGCTCTGGGGAAGAAGGAGAGACTATAGATAATATATAATGTGTTGCAGGGAGGCCTATGCTCTGGGTAGGAAGGAGAGACTATAGATAATATATAATGTGTTGCAGGGAGGCCTATGCTCTGGGTAGGAAGGAGAGACTATAGATAATATATAATGTGTTGCAGGGAGGCCTATGCTCTGGGTAGGAAGGAGAGACTATAGATAATATATAATGTGTTGCAGGGAGGCCTATGCTCTGGGTAGGAAGGAGAGACTATAGATAATAGATAATGTGTTGCAGGGAGGCCTATGCTCTGGGTAGGAAGGAGAGACTATAGATAATTGATAATGTGTTGCAGGGAGGCCTATGCTCTGGGTAGGAAGGAGAGACTATATATAATGTGTTGCAGGGAGGCCTATGCTCTGGGTAGGAAGGAGAGACTATAGATAATTGATAATGTGTTGCAGGGAGGCCTATGCTCTGGGTAGGAAGGAGATACTATAGATAATGTGTTGCAGGGAGGCCTATGCTCTGGGGAGGAAGGAGAGACTATAGATAATGTGTTGCAAGGAGGCCTATGCTCTGGGTAGGAAGGAGATACTATAGATAATATATCATGTGTTGCAGGGAGGCCTATGCTCTGGGGAGGAAGGAGAGACTAGATAATATATAATGTGTTGCAGGGAGGCCTATGCTCTGGGTAGGAAGGAGAGACTATAGATAATATATAATGTGTTGCAGGGAGGCCTATGCTCTGGGTAGGAAGGAGAGACTATATATAATGTGTTGCAGGGAGGCCTATGCTCTGGTAAGGAAGGAGAGACTATAGATAATGTGTTGCAGGGAGGCCTATCTGGGGAGGAAGGAGAGACTATAGATAATATATAATGTGTTGCAGGGAGGCCTATCTGGGTAGGAAGGAGAGACTATATTAATATATAATTGTTGCAGGGAGGCCTATGCTCTGGGTAGGAAGGAGAGACTATATATAATGTGTAACATTATTATTATTATATCTGCAGGGAGGCCTATGCTCTGGGAGGAAGGAGAGACTATAGATAATATATAATGTGTTGCAGGGAGGCCTATATCTGAAGGAGAATTATAGATAATATATAATGTGTTGCAGGGAGGCCTATGCTCTGGGTAGGAAGGAGAGACTATATATAATGTGTTGCAGGGAGGCCTATGCTCTGGGGAAGAAGGAGAGACTAGATATATATAATTACACCTATATCTGGGTAGGAATTAGAGACTATAGATAATATATAATTGTTGCATTACACTCATATCTGGTAACAGGAAGGAGACACTATAGATAATAGATAATATCTGTTTAACAGGGATCATTACACTCATATCTGCCTATATCTGGGTAGGAAGGATCATTACACTCATATCTGTAATTAACTATTATATAATGTAATTAACATTATTATCAGGCCTATGCTCTGGGTAATTAACATTAGATTACTATAGATAATTATCATTACACTCATATCTGTAATTAACATTAGGCCTATGCTCTGGGTAGGAAGGAGAGACTATATAATGTGTTGCAGGTAATTAACATTATTATCATTCTCATATCTGTAATTAACATTATTATTAGGATCATTACACTCATATCTATAATTAATATATAATGTGTTGCATTATCATTACACTATGCTCTGTAATTAGGAAGGAGACTATAGATAATATATTATGTGTTGCAGGGAGGCCTATATCTGTAATTAGGAAGGAGATTATTATCATATAATGTAATTGCATTATTAGGGATTACACTATGCTCTGTAATTAGGAATCATTACACTATAGATAATGTGTTGCAGGGAGGCACTATATCTGGGGTAAGGAGCATTATTATTGTTCCCAGCGTCATCTGTCCGAAGATGAGGCTATCCAATCCCTCATATGTAATTAACATTATTATTATTATCATTACACTTTATCTGTAATTATTATTATCATTATCATTACACTCATATCTGTAATTAACATTATTATTATTATCATTACACTCATATCTGTAATTAACATTATTATCATTACACTCATATCTGTAATTAACATTATTATTATTATCATTACACTCATCTGTAATTAACATTATTATCATTACACTCATATCTGTAATTAACATTATTATTATTATCATTACACTCATATCTGTAATTAACATTATTATTATCATTACACTCATATCTGTAATTAACATTATTATTATTATCATTACACTCATATCTGTAATTAACATTATTATTATTATCATTACACTCATATCTGTAATTATCATTATTATTATTATCATTACACTCATATCTGTAATTAACATTATTATTATTATCATTACACTTATATCTGTAATTAACATTATTATTATTATCATTACACTCATATCTGTAATTAACATTATTATTATTATCATTACACTCATACAATTTGTTTATTGGTTTAATTTAACGAGGAGATTTTTTTTTTGTCAAACATTTAAAAAAAAAAAGTTACATCTGAGCAGAGACTTGTTGTTAAAATGTCTTTTGAAACACTTTGTCTGTCTGCTAATCTGTTCCAGGTAACGACCTGATGAATGACGCTGTGGTCATACCCTGCTGTGGTAACTCCTACTGCGACGACTGTGAGTTTACACAGCTGGTCCAGGTCCTCCCCCCGCCCAGACAAACTGGTGACCCAGGGCCCCCCCCGCCCAGACAAACTGGTGACCCAGGGCCCCCCGCCCAGACAAACTGGTGCCCCAGGGCCCCCTCGCCCAGACAAACTGGTGCCCCAGGGCCCACTCCCCCCCCCCCCGCCCAGACAAACTGGTGCCCCAGGGTCCCCTCCCCCGCCCAGACAAACTGGTGACCCAGGGCCCACTCCCCCCCCCCCCCGCCCAGACAAACTGGTGACCCAGGTCCTCCCCGCCCAGACAAACTGGTGACCCAGGTCCTCCCCTCGCCCAGACAAACTGGTGACCCAGGTCCTCCCCCCGCCCAGACAAACTGCTGACCCAGGGCCCCCCGCCCAGACAAACTGGTGACCCAGGGTCCCCCCGCCCAGACAAACTGGTGCCCCAGGGCCCACTCCCCCCCGCCCAGACAAACTGGTGACCCAGGGTCCCCTCCCCCGCCCAGACAAACTGGTGACCCAGGGTCCCCTCCCCCCGCCCAGACAAACTGGTGACCCAGGGTCCCCTCCCCCCACCCAGACAAACTGGTGACCCAGGGTCCCCTCCCCCGCCCAGACAAACTGGTGACCCAGGGCCCCCCGCCCAGACAAACTGGTGCCCCAGGGCCCACTCCTCCCCCCGCCCAGACAAACTGGTGACCCAGGGTCCCCTCCCCCCCGCCCAGACAAACTGGTGACCCAGGGCCCCCCGCCCAGACAAACTGGTGACCCAGGTCCTCCCCTCGCCCAGACAAACTGGTGACCCAGGTCCTCCCCGCCGCCCAGGCAAACTGGTGACCCAGGGACCCCCGCCCAGACAAACTGGTGACCCAGGGTCCCCCGCCCAGACAAACTGGTGCCCCAGGGCCCACTCCCCCCCGCCCAGACAAACTGGTGCCCCAGGGTCCCCTCCCCCCCGCCCAGACAAACTGGTGACCCAGGGTCCCCGCCCAGACAAACTGGTGACCCAGGGCCCCCCCACCCAGACAAACTGGTGCCCCAGGGCCCACTCCCACCCAGACAAACTGGTGCCCCAGGGCCCACTCCCGCCCAGACAAACTGGTGACCCAGGGCCCCCCACACCCAGACAAACTGGTGCCCCAGGGCCCACTCCCGCCCAGACAAACTGGTGGACCAGGGCCCCCTCCCCCCGCCCAGACAAACTGGTGCCCCAGGGCCCACTCCCCCGCCCAGACAAACTGGTGCCCCAGGGCCCCACCTCCCCAGAGTGGGATGAACAGATGGCATGCTAGCTGTTCCTGTAGACTTCCAGTCATTGTGCTAATGCTAGTTAGCATTGTCTTTGTGAAACTAACTCTGATCTTCCTTTTTCGATAGCAGCAGACATGTGGTGAGCAATATGTCTGGAACATCGAAATCGCAATAAAATCGCAGTATTGAATCCTAAAACACGTAATATCGTGAGATCCCTGGCATTTCCCATGCCTATATTTGGGCATTTCCTATGCCTCGGTTATATTTGGGCGTTTCCCATGCCTATATTTGGGCATTTCCCATGCCTCGGTTATATTTGGGCATTTCCCATGCCTAGGTTATATTTGGGCATTTCCCATGCCTAGGTTATATTTGGGCTTTTCCCATGCCTAGGTTATATTTGGGCATTTCCCATGCCTATATTTGGGCATTTCCCATGCCTATATTTGGGCATTTCCCATGCCTAGGTTATATTTGGGCATTTCCCATGCCTAGGTTATATTTGGGCATTGCCCATGCCTATTTGGGCATTTCCCATGTTATATTTGGGCATTTCCCATCCCTAGGTTATATTTGGGCATTTCCCATGCCTAGGTTATATTTGGGCATTTCCCATGCCTATATTTGGGCATTTCCCATGCCTAGGTTATATTTGGCATTTCCTTGCCTATATTTGGGCATTTCCCATCCCTAGGTTATATTTGGGCATTTCCCATCCCTAGGTTATATTTGGGCATTTCCCATGCCTAGGTTATATTTGGGCATTTCCCATGCCTATATTTGGGCATTTCCCATGCCTAGGTTATATTTGGGCATTTCCCTTGCCTATATTTGGGCATTTCCCATGCCTAGGTTATATTTGGGCATTTCCCATGCCTATATTTGGGCATTTCCCATGCCTAGGTTATATTTGGGCATTTCCCATGCCTAGGTTATATTTGGGCATTTCCCATGCCTAGGTTATATTTGGGCATTTCCCATTCCTAGGTTATATTTGGGCATTTCCCATGCCTAGGTTATATTTGGGCATTTCCCATGCCTCGGTTATATTTGGGCATTTCCCATGCCTAGGTTATATTTGGGCATTTCCCATGCCTAGGTTATATTTGGGCATTTCCCATGCCTAGGTTATATTTGGGCATTTCCCATGCCTCGGTTATATTTGGGCATTTCCCATGCCTAGGTTATATTTGGGCATTTCCCATGCCTAGGTTATATTTTGGTCAGAATTCTGCCTTTTTCAAGCATAAAAATAATAATAATTTAAAAACAGAAATATCTTGCAAGATTAATTAACTTAAAGCAAAACATTTGGAAATATAGCTGACTGTAAATCTCTCTATGCCAATAAGACATCTGATGGCCACGCCTTTGCAAAACGTTCCTTGCTGTCTCATTGTAAGTTAAGTTGTGTGGCTGCCAGCCGAATAGAGTTGCCCTTCTGTTGTCATGGAAACAAAGCTATTTTCTGTTTGAATGTTTTGCAAATATTTATTTAGTGATGAACTGGTCCCCTGATCACTCTACTGAAGCAACACAACATTTATTTAGTGAACTGGTCCCCTGATCACTACTGAAGCAACACAACATTTATTTAGTGAACTAGTTCCCTGATCACTACTGAAGCAACACAACATTTATTTAGTGATGAACTGATCCCCTGATCACTCTACTGAAGCAACACAACATTTATTTAGTGGTGAACTAGTCCCCTGATCACTCTACTGAAGCAACACAACATTTATTTAGTGATGAACTAGTCCCCTGATCACTCTACTGAAGCAACACAACATTTATTTAGTGAACTAGTCCCCTGATCACTCTACTGAAGCAACACAACATTTATTTAGTGATGAACTGCAACACAACATTTATTTAGTGAACATTTATTTAGTGAAGTCCCCTGATCACTCTACTGAAGCAACACAACATTTATTTAGTGGTGAACTGGTCCCCTGATCACTACTGAAGCAACACAACATTTATTTAGTGAACTAGTCCCCTGATCACTCTACGGAAGCAACACAACATTTATTTAGTGAACTAGTCCCCTGATCACTACTGAAGCAACACAACATTTATTTAGTGAACTAGTCCCCTGATCACTCTACTGAAGCAACACAACATTTATTTAGTGATGAACTGGTCCCCTGATCACTACTGAAGCAACACAACATTTATTTAGTGAACTAGTCCCCTGATCACTCTACTGAAGCAACACAACATTTATTTAGTGAACTAGTTCCCTGATCACTACTGAAGCAACACAACATTTATTTAGTGGTGAACTAGTTCCCTGATCACTCTACGGAAGCAACACAACATTTATTTAGTGGTGAACTAGTCCCCTGATCACTCTACTGAAGCAACACAACATTTATTTAGTGATGAACTAGTCCCCTGATCACTCTACTGAAGCAACACAACATTTATTTAGTGAACTGGTCCCCTGATCACTCTACGGAAGCAACACAACATTTATTTAGTGATGAACTAGTCCCCTGATCACTCTACTGAATTATTGTTTCCTTTCAATATAAAATGCTGATTATTTAATCTGTGTTTTGGAAATGCAGGGGGGGGGGTCATTATTGTTTCAATTAACAGTTCTGTATTTGTTTCACCCCTGACCTCTAACCTCTGTGTGACCTTTTAACCTCTAGGCATCAGGACCAGTCTGCTGGACTCAGAGGAACACACCTGTTTCACCTGCAAACAGTCTGACGTCTCACCTGACGCTCTCATCGCTAACAAGTTCCTACGACAGGTACACATCACGGAGACGCATTAAGCCAAACCACACACACACTCGGTCAGTAATTAAACTACACTCATACACACTATAGCTTTATTTATTCATTCAAAATCTCTCCTCTCTCTCTCTCCCCCCTCTCCTCTCTCTCCCCTTCTCTCCTCTCTCTTCCCCCTTCTCTCTCTCTCTCTCTCCCTCTCTCTCTCTCCCCTCTCCTCTCTCTCCCCTTCTCTCCTCTCCCCTCTCTCTCTCCCCTCTTCTCTCCTCTCTCTCTCCCCCTCTCTCTCCCCCTCTCTCCCCCTTTCTCTCCCCTCTCTCTCCCCCTTTCTCTCCTCTCTCTCTCCCCCTTTCTCTCTCCCCTCAGGCAGTGAATAACTTTAAGAATGAGTCTGGTTACACCAAACCAGCACGAAACAAAACCCTGCAGCAGTCTGCCCCGCCCCCAGCACGGCCTCAGCCATTCAGAACCCTCGGCTCACGCCAGCAGGACCCCCTATTGGCCAGCACTCGCCAGCAGGACCCCCTATTGGCCAGCACTCGCCAGCAGGACCCCCTATTGGCCAGCACTCGCCAGCAGGACCCCCTATTGGCCAGCACTCGCCAGCAGGACCCCTATTGGCCAGCACTCGCCAGCAGGACCCCTATTGGTCAACGCTCGCCAGCAGGATCCCCTATTGGCCAGCACTCGCCAGCAGGATCCTCTATTGGCCAGCACTCGCCAGCAGGACCCCCTATTGGCCAACGCCTCTCGCCCCCCAGCCTCCCTCACTCCTCCTGTCACCCTGACACACAGCCTGCCCATTCAGACCCCACCGACGGGACCGCCTGAGGTGTCAATCTCTCCTGACCCCGCCCCTGAACCACACCGGGCGGAGCCACGGCACTTGGCCAATCACAACGAGCCACCGCCGCCAGGGTGAGTTGCCGGGACTACGGACGCCAACCGTTGATATTTGACTGATTTTATTAACCGACTGATTCATTGGTGGGTTGTTGTTTCTTTCTCTCTCAGTGAGATGGAGGCGGGGCCTTACATGGTATCAGAGCCACCAATCAGATCAGCCGACAGCGGACCTCAGGTGAGACACACTAGTTGTCTTAGAGGCGACATAAGGCCCTTATGACCTGTCGTAGCCTCTGTAGATTCTAAGACACACAGTTTTTTTTGTTTTTTTTTAAATGGGAACAATCTTATCTTATTTGCATTTCCTAAAATGTTCCTGTGTACTTCCTTGAGCTTTCTCTCTGATTGGTTCCCCAGGGATACCACATGCCTATGATTGGTCACCCTCCACCCATAAGGCCCTCCCACCCATCAGGTCCACCTCCACAGCCCTCCCATTCCCACAGAGGAGGACCAAGACCACCTTGGGACAGGTACGACACTGATCACACAGGACTACAGACTATAGAGGTCACAACAGGGTTACTGTAGAATATAGAGGTCATAACAGGGTTACTGTAGAATACAGGACTATAGAATATAGAGGTCATAACAGGGTTACTGTAGAATATAGAGGTCATAACAGGGTTACTGTAGAATACAGGACTATAGAATATAGAGGTCATAACAGGGTTACTGTAGAATACAGGACTAGAATATAGAGGTCATAACAGGGTTACTGTAGAATACAGGACTATAGAATATAGAGGTCATAACAGGGTTACTGTAGAATACAGGACTGTAGAATATAGAGGTCATAACAGGGTTACTGTAGAATATAGAGGTCATAACAGGGTTACTGTAGAATACAGGACTATAGAATATAGAGGTCATAACAGGGTTACTGTAGAATACAGGACTATAGAATATAGAGGTCATAACAGGGTTACTATAGAATATAGAGGTCATAACAGGGTTACTGTAGAATACAGGACTAGAATATAGAGGTCATAACAGGGTTACTGTAGAATATAGAGGTCATAACAGGGTTACTGTAGAATACAGGACTATAGAATATAGAGGTCATAACAGGGTTACTGTAGAATATAGAGGTCATAACAGGGTTACTGTAGAATACAGGACTATAGAATATAGAGGTCATAACAGGGTTACTGTAGAATATAGAGGTCATAACAGGGTTACTGTAGAATACAGGACTATAGAATATAGAGGTCATAACAGGGTTACTATAGATACAGGTTACTATAGAGGTCATACAGGACTGTAGAATATAGAGGTCATAACAGGGTTACTGTAGAATACAGGACTATAGAATATAGAGGTCATAACAGGGTTACTGTAGAATACAGGACTATAGAATATAGAGGTCATAACAGGGTTACTGTAGAATATAGAGGTCATAACAGGGCTACTGTAGAATACAGGACTATAGAATATAGAGGTCACAACAGGGTTACTGTAGAATACAGGACTATAGAATATAGAGGTCATAACAGGGTTACTGTAGAATACAAGACTAGAATATAGAGGTCATAACAGGGTTACTGTAGAATATAGAGGTCATAACAGGGTTACTGTAGAATATAGAGGTCATAACAGGGTTACTGTAGAATACAGGACTATAGAATATAGAGGTCATAACAGGGTTACTGTAGAATATAGAGGTCATAACAGGGTTACTGTAGAATACAGGACTATAGAATATAGAGGTCATAACAGGGTTACTATAGAATATAGAGGTCATAACAGGGTTACTGTAGAATACAGGACTATAGAATATAGAGGTCATAACAGGGTTACTGTAGAATACAGGACTATAGGCTATAGAGGTCATAACAGGGTTACTGTAGAATACAGGACTATAGAATATAGAGGTCATAACAGGGTTACTGTAGAATACAGGACTAGAATATAGAGGTCATAACAGGGTTACTATAGAATACAGGACTATAGAATATAGAGGTCATAACAGGGTTACTGTAGAATACAGGACTATAGAATATAGAGGTCATAACAGGGTTACTACAGGACTATAGAATATAGAGGTCATAACAGGGTTACTGTAGAATATAGAGGTCATATAACAGGGTTACTGTAGAATACAGGACTATAGAATATAGAGGTCATAACAGGGTTACTGTAGAATACAGGACTAGAATATAGAGGTCATAACAGGGTTACTGTAGAATATAGAGGTCATAACAGGGTTACTAGAATATAGAATACAGGACTAGAATATAGAGGTCATTACAGGGTTACTGTAGAATACAGGACTATAGAATATAGAGGTCATAACAGGGTTACTGTAGAATACAGGACTATAGAATATAGAGGTCATAACAGGGTTACTGTAGAATATAGAGGTCATAACAGGGTTACTGTAGAATACAGGTAGAATATAGAGGTCATAACAGGGTTACTGTAGAATACAGGTAGAATATAGAGGTCATAACAGGGTTACTGTAGAATATAGAGGTCATAACAGGGTTACTGTAGAATACAGGACTATAGAATATAGAGGTCATAACAGGGTTACTGTAGAATATAGAGGTCATAACAGGGTTACTATAGAATATAGAGGTCATAACAGGGTTACTGTAGAATACAGGACTAGAATATAGAGGTCATAACAGGGTTACTGTAGAATATAGAGGTCATAACAGGGTTACTGTAGAATACAGGACTATAGAATATAGAGGTCATAACAGGGTTACTGTAGAATACAGGACTAGAATATAGAGGTCATAACAGGGTTACTGTAGAATATAGAGGTCATAACAGGGTTACTGTAGAATACAGGACTATAGAATATAGAGGTCATAACAGGGTTACTGTAGAATATAGAGGTCATAACAGGGTTACTGTAGAATACAGGACTATAGAATATAGAGGTCATAACAGGGTTACTGTAGAATATAGAGGTCATAACAGGGTTACTGTAGAATACAGGACTATAGAATATAGAGGTCATAACAGGGTTACTATAGAATACAGGACTATAGAATATAGAGGTCATAACAGGGTTACTGTAGAATACAGGACTATAGAATATAGAGGTCATAACAGGGTTACTGTAGAATACAGGACTATAGAATATAGAGGTCATAACAGGGTTACTGTAGAATATAGAGGTCATAACAGGGTTACTGTAGAATACAGGACTATAGAATATAGAGGTCATAACAGGGTTACTGTAGAATACAGGACTATAGAATATAGAGGTCATAACAGGGTTACTGTAGAATACAAGACTAGAATATAGAGGTCATAACAGGGTTACTGTAGAATATAGAGGTCATAACAGGGTTACTGTAGAATATAGAGGTCATAACAGGGTTACTGTAGAATACAGGACTATAGAATATAGAGGTCATAACAGGGTTACTGTAGAATATAGAGGTCATAACAGGGTTACTGTAGAATACAGGACTATAGAATATAGAGGTCATAACAGGGTTACTGTAGAATATAGAGGTCATAACAGGGTTACTGTAGAATACAGGACTATAGAATATAGAGGTCATAACAGGGTTACTGTAGAATACAGGACTATAGAATATAGAGGTCATAACAGGGTTACTGTAGAATACAGGACTATAGAATATAGAGGTCATTACAGGGTTACTGTAGAATACAAGACTAGAATATAGAGGTCATAACAGGGTTACTGTAGAATACAGAACTATAGAATATAGAGGTCATAGCAGGGTTACTGTAGAATACAGGACTATAGAATATAGAGGTCACAACAGGGTTACTGTAGAATATAGAGGTCATAACAGGGTTACTGTAGAATATAGAGGTCATAGCAGGGTTACTGTAGAATACAGGACTATAGAATATAGAGGTCATAACAGGGTTACTGTAGAATACAGGACTAGAATATAGAGGTCATAACAGGGTTACTGTAGAATATAGAGGTCATAACAGGGTTACTGTAGAATACAGGACTAGAATATAGAGGTCATTACAGGGTTACTGTAGAATACAGGACTATAGAATATAGAGGTCATAACAGGGTTACTGTAGAATACAGGACTAGAATATAGAGGTCATAACAGGGTTACTATAGAATATAGAGGTCATAACAGGGTTACTATAGAATATAGAGGTCATAACAGGGTTACTGTAGAATATAGAGGTCATAACAGGGTTACTGTAGAATATAGAGGTCATAACAGGGTTACTGTAGAATACAGGACTATAGAATACAGAGGTCATAACAGGGTTACTGTAGAATATAGAGGTCATAACAGGGCTACTGTAGAATATAGAGGTCATAACAGGGTTACTGTAGAATATAGAGGTCATAACAGGGTTACTGTAGAATATAGAGGTCATAACAGGGTTACTGTAGAATATAGAGGTCATAACAGGGTTACTGTAGAATATAGAGGTCATAACAGGGTTACTGTAGAATACAGGACTATAGAATATAGAGGTCATAACAGGGTTACTGTAGAATACAGGACTAGAATATAGAGGTCATAACAGGGTTACTATAGAATACAGGACTATAGAATATAGAGGTCATAACAGGGTTACTGTAGAATACAGGACTATAGAATATAGAGGTCATAACAGGGTTACTGTAGAATACAGGACTAGAATATAGAGGTCATAACAGGGTTACTGTAGAATATAGAGGTCATAACAGGTTTACTGTAGAATATAAATCAAAATCAAATCAAATTTATTTATATAGCCCTTCGTACATCAGCTGATATCTCAAAGTGCTGTACAGAAACCCAGCCTAAAACCCCAAACAGCAAGCAATGCAGGTGTAGAAGCACGGTGGCTAGGAAAAACTCCCTAGAAAAGCCAAAACCTAGGAAGAAACCTAGAGAGGAACCAGGCTATGTGGGGTGGCCAGTCCTCTTCTGGCTGTGCCGGGTAGAGATTATAACAGAACATGGCCAAGATGTTCAAATGTTCATAAATGACCAGCATGGTCGAATAATAATAAGGCAGAACAGTTGAAACTGGAGCAGCAGCACGGCCAGGTGGACTGGGGACAGCAAGGAGTCATCATGTCAAGTAGTCCTGGGGCATGGTCCTAGGGCTCAGGTCAGTTGAAACTGGAGCAGCAGCACGGCCAGGTGGACTGGGGACAGCAAGGAGTCATCATGTCAGGTAGTCCTGGGGCATGGTCCTAGGGCTCAGGTCCTCCGAGAGAGAGAAGGAGAGAATTAGAGAACGCACACTTAGATTCACACAGGACACCGAATTGGACAGGAGAAGTACTCCAGATATAACAAACTGACCCCAGCCCCCGACACATAAACTACTGCAGCATAAATACTGGAGGCTGAGACAGGAGGGGTCAGGAGACACTGTGGCCCCAGGGTTACCGAGGACATAACCCCGGACAGGGGGTCATAACAGGGTTATAGAGGTCATAACAGGGTTACTGTAGAATATAGAGGTCATAACTGGGTTACTGTAGAATATAGAGGTCATAACAGGGTTACTGTAGAATACAGGACTATAGAATACAGAGGTCATAACAGGGTTACTGTAGAATATAGAGGTCATAACTGGGTTACTGTAGAATATAGAGGTCATAACAGGGTTACTGTAGAATACAGGACTATAGAATACAGAGGTCATAACAGGGTTACTGTAGAATATAGAGGTCATAACAGGGTTACTGTAATTCTGTTTTGTCACCTTTGCATAAGAGCTACTAAATGACTCAAGTCTAAATTGTAACCCTCCCCCTCTCTCACCCCTCTCCAGACCCTACAGACCTCTTTCTGACCACGTCCCCCCCCCACGCCACCCCCTTCCTTCCGCCCCGGGCCCAGCCCCCCACCTCTACCCGGGCCCTAACCTCTACCACCCTCCCCCAACCCCCACTCCATCCCGCCCCAGTCCTACCCCCTCCCTACTCCACCGGGCCCCCTCCCCTGTTAACTACCCCCTCAGCCCCACTACCCACACAGCCAGATGCCTCCAGGGGTTAATGCCCCCTGGGTTCCCCCTCCCAACACGCAGCCCCACTCGCTGGGCCCCCCGCCCCTCCTGTCCTCCGGACCCCCCCTCTCCAAGGAGGACTTCTACAGACAGAGGAGACTCCAACAGGAACAGTGAGTCTCACCTGATTTCATTCATTGTAATGATGTTGCTGAGGCTGGAAGCTTCACATTACTGGGATTAGTAAACAGCTGCTGGTTTACACAGGCAGCCCGATTCATCTTTTTCAGATAGTCGGGTTGGGGGGGGGGGGGGGTGTTACCCCGGGCTAGTGGGGGGGGGGGATGTAACCCGGGCTAGTAGTAGTGGGGGGGGGAATGTTACCCGGGCTAGTAGTAGTGGGGGGAATGTTACCCAGGGCTAGTAGTAGTGGGGGGGGAATGTTACCCGGGCTAGTATTAGTGGGGGAATGTTACCCGGGCTAGTATTAGTGGGGGAATGTTACCCCGGGCTAGTTGTAGTGGGGGGGGAATGTTACCCCGGGCTAGTAGTAGTGGGGGGGGGGGAATGTTACCCCGGGCTAGTAGTAGTGGGGGGGAATGTTACCCCGGCTAGTAGTAGTGGGGGAATGTTACCCGGGCTAGTAGTAGTGGGGGGGGGGGGGAATGTTACCCGGGCTAGTAGTAGTGGGGGGGGAATGTTACCCCGGGCTAGTAGTAGTGGGGGGGGAATGTTACCCGGGCTAGTAGTAGTGGGGGGGGAATGTTACCCGGGCTAGTAGTAGTAGGGGGGGGAATGTTACCCCAGGCTAGTAGTAGTGGGGGGGATGTTACCCCGGGCTAGTAGTAGTGGAGGGGGGGAATGTTACCCCGGGCTAGTAGTGGGGGGAGGGAATGTTACCCCGGGCTAGTAGTAGTGGGGGGGGGATGTTACCCGGGCTAGTAGTAGTGGGGGGGGGGGAATGTTACCCCGGGCTAGTAGTAGTGGGGGGGGAATGTTACCCGGGCTAGTAGTAGTGGGGGGGGGAATGTTACCCCGGGCTAGTAGTAGTGGGGGGGGAATGTTACCCCGGGCTAGTAGTAGTGGGGGGGGGAATGTTACCCCGGGCTAGTAGTCAGGGGGGGGGAATGTTACCCCGGGCTAGTAGTAGTGGGGGGGGGAATGTTACCCGGGCTAGTAGTAGTGGGGGGGGGGAATGTTACCCCGGCTAGTAGTAGTGGGGGGGGGGATGTTACCCCGGGCTAGTAGTAGTGGGGGGGGGAATGTTACCCCGGGCTAGTAGTAGTGGGGGGGGGAATGTTACCCGGGCTAGTAGTAGTGGGGGGGGGGGAATGTTACCCGGGCTAGTAGTAGTGGGGGGGGGAATGTTACCCCGGGCTAGTAGTAGTGGGGGGAATGTTACCCCGGGCTAGTAGTAGTGGGGGGGGGGGAATGTTACCCGGGCTAGTAGTAGTGGGGGGGGGGAATGTTACCCGGGCTAGTAGTAGTGGGGGGGGAATGTTACCCCGGGCTAGTAGTAGTGGGGGGGGGGGGGAATGTTACCCCGGGCTAGTAGTAGTGGGGGGGGGGGAATGTTACCCGGGCTAGTAGTAGTGGGGGGGGGGAATGTTACCCGGGCTAGTAGTAGTGGGGGGGGGAATGTTACCCCGGGCTAGTAGTAGTGGGGGGGGAATGTTACCCGGGCTAGTGGTAGTGGGGGGGGGATGTTACCCCGGCTAGTAGTAGTGGGGGGATGTTACCCGGGCTAGTAGTAGTGGGGGGGGGATGTTACCCCGGGCTAGTAGTAGTGGGGGGGATGTTACCCGGGCTAGTAGTAGTGGGGGGAATGTTACCCCGGGCTAGTAGTAGTGGGGGGGAATGTTACCCCAGGCTAATAGTGGTGGGGGGATGTTACCCCGGGCTAGTAGTAGTGGGGGGGGGAATGTTACCCCGGGCTAGTAGTAGTGGGGGAGAGGGGGTGTTACCCCGGGCTAGTAGTAGGGGGGGGGAATGTTACCCCGGGCTAGTAGTAGTGGGGGGGGGATGTTACCCGGGCTAGTAGTAGTGGGGGGAATGTTACCCCGGGTAGTAGTAGTGGGGGGGGAATGTTACCCGGGCTAGTAGTAGTGGGGGGGGGAATGTTACCCCGGCTAGTAGTGGTGGGGGGGGGATGTTACCCCGGGCTAGTAGTAATGGGGGGGGGGGATGTTACCCGGGCTAGTAGTAGTGGGGGGGGGAATGTTACCCGGGGTAGTAGTGGGGGGGGAATGTTACCCGGGCTAGTAGTGGGGGGAGGGAATGTTACCCCGGGCTAGTAGTAGTGGGGGGGGGGGAATGTTACCCGGGCTAGTGGTAGTGGGGGGATGTTACCCCGGGCTAGTAGTAGTGGGGGGGATGTTACCCCGGGCTAGTAGTAGTGGGGGGGGAATGTTACCCGGGCTAGTAGTAGTGGGGGGAATGTTACCCGGGGGTAGTAGTAGTGGGGGGGGGAATGTTACCCGGGGTAGTAGTGGGGGGGAATGTTACCCCGGGCTAGTAGTAGTGGGGGGGGGAATGTTACCCCGGGCTAGTAGTAGTGGGGGGGGAATGTTACCCCGGGGTAGTAGTGGGGGGGGAATGTTACCCGGGCTAGTAGTAGTGGGGGGGGAATGTTACCCGGGCTAGTAGTAGTGGGGGGGTGTTACCCCGGGCTAGTAGTAGTGGGGGGGGGGGAATGTTACCCCGGGCTAGTAGTAGTGGGGGGGGGATTGTTACCCGGGGTAGTAGTGGGGGGAATGTTACCCGGGCTAGTAGTAGTGGGGGGGGAATGTTACCCCGGGCTAGTAGTGGTGGGGGGATGTTACCCCGGGCTAGTAGTAGTGGGGGGGGGATGTTACCCGGGCTAGTAGTGGGGGAGAGGGGGTGTTACCCCGGGCTAGTAGTAGTGGTGGGGGGGGAATGTTACCCCGGGCTAGTAGTGGGGGGATTAACCCGGCCTAGTAGTGGGGGTGGAGATTGAGAGAGATTGACCTGTTCAAAGGTTTCCCTCAGACATGTATTATGGGATGTGACCAGCCCTGTCTCTCTGTGTTACCAGGGTAACGTCCAAGCTGGATGAGTTCACTAAAGACTTTGCCAAAGAGCTGATGGAATACAGACCTGCTCCCAAGAGACGGAGACGCTCCTACTCCAGGTAACACAATGACATCTCATCATAGTTCTGGATTAAACCTCTTGAACCGTTCATTAGAGATATCTTCTCTGACGGAGACATATCTAGGACGGAGATGATATGAATTGTGTAGAGATGGTACACAGACACATCAAGTGTTTTCTCTCCTCCCCAGGTCTCGTTCCTACAGTCGTTCTCCGTTCAGCCGTTCTCCCTACTCCCGATCTCCTCGCTCCCGCTCCAGGTCTTACTCGTACACCCCCAGTCGTTCCCGCTCCCGTTCCAGGTCTTACGGACGCTCCCCCTTCGCCAGACGCAACGGAGGCCGGGGAGAACGCAGCCGCTCCTACGGCCGCTCGCCACGGTCCCGCTCACGCTCCCGTTCCTACGGCTACCGTCGCTCCGGCTCTCCTCGCTCCCCTCCGCCTTACCGTGGTGGTGGTGGGGGGCTGGGAAGGAGGAGACGGAGCTGAAGGAGGAGGAGGGGGTATCGGCCCAGGTCTCGCTCCCCGGGGGCTACAGGAGGAGCAGGAGTCCTGGAGGGTTTAGAGGTCACCATAAGCCCCCCCCTCGAGAGCCGGCTCCTTACGAGCCCAAAGGCGGACCTGACCTGTCTCCCGGGGGCAGGGAGCGCTGGGAGAGAGACAGCTACAGACAGTGGGAGAAAGAGTACAGGGACTGGTACAACAAGTACTACAAAGACTACAGTACCCAGCATGCCTCGGTGCACCACCGCGGTGGCCGGGGCAGCAGAGAGAGGGACCGCCTCACCCCTCCTCCCAGAGACTACTCCCCCCAGGGGCGGGTGAGGAGGGGTGAGAGAGGGGGACCTCCCGGACCCCACAGAACTCACCACGCCTTGTCCGCTCTGCCCTCTGCCTCCGTCCGGGGGGGCGGAAGTAAGGAACGCACGCAGGGGGGAACCAAAACGTCAGAGGGCGGAACTAAAACTCTGAAAGGGAAGAAACTGAAGAAAAAGAAGAACGGGGAGGAGCTGGATTCAGCCGACCAATCGCTGGACAGGGGAGACGCCACACCCGTCAGGGACGAGCCAATGGATGATCTCCACACCCTGACTCCTAGCAAAGCCCCACCCACCTCCACCAAGGCCTCGAGCAATAAGGCAGCGCTGCTGTCCGGTAAAACCCTCCCACCTCGTCCGGCCAATCAGAGAAGAGCAGGAAGGAGAAGGGGGTAAGGTGAAAGTAAAGACGGAGGGAAAGGTGAAAGGGGAGAAGGTTAAGAGGAAGACGGAGGAGAGGCGACGGTCACAGCCTCTAAGAACAAAGAGTCTTCAGCCGCTAAACCAACCAAAGCATCCAAGGTCAAACCGGACGAGCCAATCAGGAGAGAGAAGGGACGGAGCACCCCTACTGTTCGAGGAGGTTTGGCTAAACTCCCCTGACCCGCCCCTCCCCCTCACCCCCACGACCTCCCTAAACACCTGGGTGACGCCCGCGGGGAAGGAGAGATCCCATTCACAGTGTCGGGCTACGCCCCCCTGGTCGCCCCCTCCAGCCTGCACCTCCCTCACCAGCAGAGAAGAGGAGGAGAGTGGAGGAGAGGGAAAGGGGGAGGGGGATGGACAGAGGGATGGGGGGGCCCCCGGCTAAGCTCCGCCGCGCCGAGGGTCCGTACCCCCCGAGAGGACTTCCTGCCAAGCCTTCCCTCCTCCTGAACCTGGCATGCAGAGAGTCGGGTAGAGGAGAGGGTCTGCTCCCCATCCCTGGTTCCTCACAGACAGGGAGGCTCGACCGTTTCCATCCCATCTCCATCCCTGGTTCCTCCATGGACCTGGGGAGAGGCGACGGGCTGCTGCCCACCCCAGGGAGCTCTGAGGCGGGCAGAAGAGAGAGTGACAGGGGGTCTATCTGGCCTCTCATGGGTCTGCAGGTCAAACCCTTCCCCCAGAGGAGAATCAAACTGAACAGAGACCTGGGTAGGAACAGCAGTATGGCCCGCCCAGAGGAGAGACCAGCTCCAGTTGCTAATATCACCACTACTATCACCTCTACTGGAGAGAGGCCTGCTGGTCCCGAGAGAGGAGGAGCAGAGAGGGATGGAGCGACGGAGAGGGTGGCGGTGATGGTGGAGCGGAGGTCTTCTGGCGAGAGGTCAGAGGTCAGGTCTGTTAGGTCAGAGAGGCCGTCATCAGGGGAACGTTTGCCGGAGAGAGGAGGAGGAGGAGGAAGGTCAGTCTCTCTAGACCGCATGACCATCGCGGAACGCTCGGCCATCGCTAAGAAACCTGATGTCACCGAGGAGAGAACAGAGAGCGAGTACACACCGCCCGCTGAGAGAGAGACCAGCGGAGAGCTCCAAGGAGAGAGAGAGACCAGCATCAGCCCAGACTGGCAGGTCATCATCCAGGGAGAAGTCAGCCACCAGGGAACCGAAAGGAGAGAAGACCTCGTCCTCCATAGACAGACCTGCCTCTACAGGGAGCGAGCGGCAGGGTCCCAGAGAGAGACTGTCGCTGAAGACAGAGCGGTGGTCGTGGTGAAGGAGGGTTCTGGTTCTGGGAAGACCAGAAAGATCAGCAGAAAGAGTTCTGAGCCCACGACCCACCACTCATCAGACCACTCTGTCACTTCAACTGGGTGAGTTGCCCTTTCGACCTCTGACCTTCCAACGGTTCTTTATTAGCCCGTGTTGTTAATCAACAATCATTGTGGTTTAACACTATCAGCGTTGTAGAGCTTTCTCCTTTAGTTAACACTATCTGCGATCACTATCAGCGTTCTAGAGCTTTCTCCTTTAGTTAACACTATCAGCGTTCTAGAGCTTTCTCCTTTAGGTAACACTATCAGCGTTCTAGAGCTTTCTCCTTTAGTTAACACTATCAGCGTTCTAGAGCTTTCTCCTTTAGGTAACACTATCAGCGTTCTAGAGCTTTCTCCTTTAGTTAACACTATCAGCATTTCCCTCTACTGTGAGAATTGTGATCGAATATTCTGCACAGACCGGTGCAACAACCAATCAGAGCTGCAGTAGGCCGGTAGCAGGTAGAGCCTTCACAGTAAACGGGTGGGGCCTTCACAGTAAACGGGTGGGGCCTTCACAGTAAACGGGCGGGGCCTTCACAGTAAACGGGCGGGGCCTTCACAGTAAACGGGCGGGGCCTTCACAGTAAACGGGCGGGGCCTTCACAGTAAACGGGCGGGGCCTTCACAGTAAACTGCCGCCAGAAGTTGCACAGTATTTTTCACAACATTCAAGTTTGAGCTCAGCTGACCTGAAAATTCTCAGTCCCGAAACAAATGAGGGAACATTGGTTAGAATGTTTTCTAACCCCTGATCCTAGATCTGTCTATATAACATGGGTATAATGTTTTCTAACCCCTGGTCCTAGATCTGTCTATATAACATGGGTATAATGGTTTCTAACCCTGATCCTAGATCTGTGTATATAACGCTTCCTAGTTGATGTTCTCTCTAACCCCTGATCCGTCTATATAACATGGGTATAATGGTTTCTAACCCCTGATCCTAGATCTGTCTATATAACATGGGTATAATGGTTTCTAACCCCTGATCCTAGATCTGTCTATATAACATGGTACAATGGTTTCTAACCCCTGATCCTAGATCTGTCTATATAACATGGAACAATGGTTTCTAACCCCTGGTCCTAGATCTGTCTATATAACATGGGTATAATGGTTTCTAACCCCTGATCCTAGATCTGTCTATATAACATGGGTATAATGGTTTCTAACCCCTGATCCTAGATCTGTCTATATAACATGGTACAATGGTTTCTAACCCCTGATCCTAGATCTGTCTATATAACATGGAACAATGGTTTCTAACCCCTGGTCCTAGATCTGTCTATATAACATGGGTATAATGGTTTCTAACCCCTGATCCTAGATCTGTCTATATAACATGGAACAATGGTTTCTAACCCCTGGTCCTAGATCTGTCTATATAACATGGGTATAATGGTTTCTAACCCCTGATCCTAGATCTGTCTATATAACATGGTATAATGTTTTCTAACCCCTGGTCCTAGATCTGTCTATATAACATGGAACAATGGTTTCTAACCCCTGGTCCTAGATCTGTCTATATAACATGGGTATAATGCTTCCTAGTTGATGATCTCTCTAACCCCTGATCTTGGATCTGTGTGTTCCAGCAGCAGCAGGTCTGAGCCGAGCCAGAGCCAGGGTGCTGTGTCAAAACCACGGGACCTCCAGACCCAAAGGAGACCCAGTCCCGTCCAGTTCCCCAGCCCAGGCAGGGAGAGGAGGGACCGTGGGATCGGAGGAGTCCTCATCCAGCCTCCACCCCGGTCCAAGTGGGGAGAGAGGAGGAGGAGGAGGAAGAGGAGCAGCACTCAGCGTCCAGGGAGAATGGGGCGTTGGCGGTTTCCTCCTCTGTGCCCAGAGACGCTCTGAGGAGAGAAGTCTCACCAGCACCGCCTAGTGGCCAAGGCAGGGAGGTGCAGGGTAGTGTCTCTAAAACAGCCAACACTGAGGGGAGGAGAGGGAGGGAGGAGGGGACTAGAAGGAGGGAGGAAGGCAGAGGGCTTAAAAAGGGGCAGGTGAACTTTAGAAAACCAGCTAAGACCGAATCCAGAGGAGTGAAGGAGGAAGGAAGAGGAGGGGGCGGGAGGGAGGAGAGTCGAGGGCGGGGCCTGAGCCAAGGCGACAGCGTCTGTGTTCTGACCTGGGTAGAGAGACGGACGAGGCAGCCTTCGTCCCCGACTACAGCGAAGGGGAGGGGTCAGACGGGGAGCGAGGCAGTGGCCTGAGCCATAGCCCCTCTCACAACACCCAGAGCCCCGCCTCCCAGAGCCCCGGCGGCTCCCCTAGCAACCACAGCGGCTCCACGGCGACGGACAAGAAGAAGAAGAAGAAACACAAGAAACATAAAAAACACAAGAAGCACAAGAAGCATTCTGCCGACGTTGAGCCTCCCGTCGAAGGAAGGAAGGAACACAAACACAAGAACAAGAAGAAGAAGCACAGGAAGAATAAAGAGGAAGAGGGAGGAGGAGGAGGGGAGGCAGAGGAGAAGACTGGGCAGGAGTCAGCCACCATCTGAGACCCTGCTAGCTCCGTTAGCATCTAGCTCATGGTTACAACCTGAGTTTTTCTAGTTCATGCTAGCTCTTTTAGCATCTAGCTAAAGACTACAACTGAGACTGCTAGCTCATGCTAGCTCCGTTAGCATCTAGCTAATGGTTACAACCTGAGTTTACTAGCTCCGTTAGCATCCAGCTAATGGTTACAACCTGAGTTTGCTAGTTTATGCTAGCTCCGTTAGCATCTAGCTAATGGTTACAACCTGAGTTTACTAGTTTATGCTAGCTCCGTTAGCATTTAGCTAAAGGGTAAACCTGGACAAAACCTTCTTGTGGGATACTTTGTCAAATTCTTTTAAGTACTTAAGCTGAGCTGGATATAGTTTATCTATAATGGAACCACTGGAGCTCACCTCAGATATTTGTAAGTATTTTGTGTTTTCTGTTAATGTGATGCTGTCTCCGATGCAGGTTCTCTGTGAATGTGTTTTTGTACAAAGATGATGCTGCATTATATTCAATTACCCTGATCTATGGCTATAAGGTGTCTGAAACTCTGAAGCGTCCCAAATTTAACCCTGTACACTATATAGTACACTACGTTTGACCAGAGTCGTATGGGCCCTAGTCATTAGAGCCCTAGTTTTGCAGGACTCTGGTCGAACGTAGTTCACTGTAAAGGGATTAGAGGTTAATTTGGGACACCTCCCTGATGTATAGTAGGTTATATCATCATGTTCATATGAACTGATCTGAAGCCGGGCTGACTGATCTGAAGCCGGGCGGACTGATCTGAAGCCGGGCTGACTGATCTGAAGCCGGGCTGACTGATCTGAAGCCGGGCTGACTGATCTGAAGCCGGGCTGACTGATCTGATGCCGGGCTGACTGATCTGATGCCGGGCTGACTGATCTGAAGCCGGGCGGACTGATCTGAAGCCGGGCGGACTGATCTGAAGCCGGGCTGACTGATCTGAAGCCGGGCTGACTGATCTGAAGCCGGGCGGACTGGATCTGAAGCCGGGCTGACTGATCTGAAGCCGGGCTGACTGATCTGAAGCCGGGCTGACTGATCTGATGCCGGGCTGACTGATCTGATGCCGGGCTGACTGATCTGAAGCCGGGCGGACTGATCTGAAGCCGGGCTGACTGATCTGAAGCCGGGCTGACTGATCTGAAGCCGGGCTGACTGATCTGAAGCCGGGCTGACTGATCTGATGCCGGGCGGACTGATCTGAAGCCGGGCTGACTGATCTGAAGCCGGGCTGACTGATCTGAAGCCGGGCTGACTGAATGGTGACTAGTGGAAGTTAATGTTATTAAACTTTTTTTCCCCTTTAAACTTTCTGATTGTTGTCTTTTCATGTATAGTTTGGTGAATAAAACCTGTCTAATGTTTATCAGAATACCACAGTTCTTGTGTTCTATTGACTTTGACACATTTTTCACATGTTTAAATGGTTTATTTTCTAAACTCGTAAAACCTGTTATCTTATGTTCAGAACCCTTTTGATCAGCCATTCATTGGAGTTCAACACTTCTCTCATTAACACAAAATCAATGTTTTGTGAAACACCATATGTACATTTAGCTTATTCACCAATTCGTAATGTTAAGCTGGTTAGTCACCAATCCATAATGATAAACTCACTGGTTAGTCACCAATCCATAATGATAAACTCACTGGTTAGTCACCAATCCATAATGATAAACTCACGGGTTAGTCACCAATCCATATTAATAAGATGGTTAGTCACCAATCGATAATGATAAACTCACTTGTTAGTCACCAATCCATATTAATAAGCTGGTTAGTCACCAATCCATATTGATAAGCTGGTTAGTCACCAATCGATAAAGGAATGTATATGTTTAAGGTAATGACTAAAGGTGTAGATTACACATAATTTAATTAATGACATAATTACACAGCAACTTGTACTCAGAAGGAAGAGGCTGCTGCAGATTCTTAAAACACTGTTTATTATAAGAATTAATTATCAGGCTAGGATGTAGATTACAGCATTATATCAGGCTAATAAAGGTGTAGATTACAGCATTATATCAGGCTAATAAAGGTGTAGATTACAGCATTATATCAGGCTAATAAAGGTGTGGATTACAGCATTATATCGGGTGTAGATTACAGCATTATATCAGGCTAATCAAGGTGTAGATTACAGCATTATATCAGGCTAATCAGGGTGTAGATTACAGCATTATATCAGGCTAATCGGGGTGTGGATTACAGCATTATATCAGGCTAATAAAGGTGTAGATTACAGCATTATATCAGGCTAATAAAGGTGTGGATTACAGCATTATATCAGGCTAATAAAGGTGTAGATTACAGCATTATATCAGGCTAATCGGGTGTGGATTACAGCATTATATCAGGCTAATAAAGGTGTAGATTACAGCATTATATCAGGCTAATCGGGTGTAGATTACAGCATTATATCAGGCTAATCGGGTGTAGATTACAGCATTATATCAGGCTAATAAAGGTGTAGATTACAGCATTATATCAGGCTAATCGGGTGTGGATTACAGCATTATATCAGGCTAATCAAGGTGTAGATTACAGCATTATATCAGGCTAATAAAGGTGTAGATTACAGCATTATATCAGGCTAATCAGGGTGTAGATTACAGCATTATATCAGGCTAATAAAGGTGTGGATTACAGCATTATATCAGGCTAATCGGGTGTGGATTACAGCATTATATCAGGCTAATCAAGGTGTAGATTACAGCATTATATCAGGCTAATAAAGGTGTAGATTACAGCATTATATCAGGCTAATCGGGTGTAGATTACAGCATTATATCAGGCTAATCAGGTGTAGATTACAGCATTATATCAGGGTGTAGATTACAGCATTATATCAGGCTAATCAGGGTGTAGATTACAGCATTATATCAGGCTAATAAAGGTGTAGATTACAGCATTATATCAGGCTAATCAGGGTGTAGATTACAGCATTATATCAGGCTAATAAAGGTGTAGATTACAGCATTATATCAGGCTAATAAAGGTGTAGATTACAGCATTATATCAGGCTAATCGGGGTGTAGATTACAACATTATATCAGGCTAATCGGGTGTAGATTACAGCATTTTATCAGGGTGTAGATTACAGCATTATATCAGGCTAATAAAGGTGTAGATTACAGCATTATATCAGGCTAATAAAGGTGTAGATTACAGCATTATATCAGGCTAATCAGGTGTAGATTACAGCATTATATCAGGCTAATAAAGGTGTAGATTACAGCATTATATCAGGCTAATCAGGGTGTAGATTACAGCATTATATCAGGCTAATCAGGGTGTAGATTACAACATTATATCAGGCTAATCGGGTGTAGATTACAGCATTATATCAGGCTAATAAAGGTGTAGATTACAGCATTATATCAGGCTAATCAAGGTGTAGATTACAGCATTATATCAGGCTAATCGGGTGTAGATTACAGCATTATATCAGGCTAATCGGGGTGTAGATTACAGCATTATATCAGGCTAATAAAGGTGTGGATTACAGCATTATATCAGGCTAATAAAGGTGTAGATTACAGCATTATATCAGGCTAATAAAGGTGTAGATTACAGCATTATATCAGGCTAATAAAGGTGTAGATTACAGCATTATATCAGGCTAATCAAGGTGTAGATTACAGCATTATATCAAGGTGTAGATTACAGCATTATATCAGGCTAATCAGGGTGTAGATTACAGCATTATATCAGGCTAATCGGGTGTAGATTACAGCATTATATCAGGCTAATAAAGGTGTAGATTACAGCATTATATCAGGCTAATCGGGGTGTAGATTACAGCATTATATCAGGCTAATCAGGGTGTAGATTACAGCATTATATCAAGGTGTAGATTACAGCATTATATCAGGCTAATCAGGTGTAGATTACAGCATTATATCAAGGTGTAGATTACAGCATTATATCAGGCTAATCAGGGTGTAGATTACAGCATTATATCAGGCTAATCGGGTGTAGATTACAGCATTATATCAGGCTAATAAAGGTGTAGATTACAGCATTATATCAGGCTAATCAGGTGTAGATTACAGCATTATATCAGGCTAATAAAGGTGTAGATTACAGCATTATATCAGGCTAATCGGGTGTAGATTAGCATTATATCAGGCTAATAAAGGTATAGATTACAGCATTATATCAGGCTAATCAAGGTGTAGATTACAGCATTATATCAGGCTAATAAAGGTATAGATTACAGCATTATATCAGGCTGATAAAGGTGTAGATTACAGCATTATATCAGGCTAATCGGGTGTAGATTACAGCATTATGTCAGGGTGTAGATTACAGCATTATATCAGGCTAATCAGGGTGTAGATTACAGCATTATATCAGGCTAATAAAGGTATAGATTACATCATTATATCAGGGGTGTAGATTACAGCATTATATCAGGCTAATAAAGGTGTAGATTACAGCATTATATCAGGCTAATAAAGGTGTAGATTACAGCATTATATCAGGCTAATCAAGGTGTAGATGACAGCATTATATCAGGGTGTAGATTACAGCATTATATCAGGCTAATCAAGGTGTAGATGACAGCATTATATCAGGCTAATCAGGTGTAGATTACAGCATTATATCAGGCTAATCGGGTGTAGATTACAGCATTATATCAGGCTAATCAGGGTGTAGATTACAGCATTATATCAGGCTAATCGGGTGTAGATTACAGCATTATATCAGGCTAATCAGGGTGTAGATTACAGCATTATATCAGGCTAATAAAGGTGTAGATTACAGCATTATATCAGGCTAATAAAGGTGTAGATTACAGCATTATATCAGGCTAATCGGGTGTAGATTACAGCATTATATCAGGCTAATAAAGGTGTAGATTACAGCATTATATCAGGCTAATAAAGGTGTAGATTACAGCATTATATCAGGCTAATCGGGGTGTAGATTACAGCATTATATCAGGCTAATAAAGGTGTAGATTACAGCATTATATCAGGCTAATAAAGGTGTAGATTACAGCATTATATCAGGCTAATCAGGGTGTAGATTACAGCATTATATCAGGCTAATAAAGGTGTAGATTACAGCATTATATCAGGCTAATAAAGGTGTAGATTACAGCATTATATCAGGCTAATCGGGGTGTAGATTACAGCATTATATCAGGCTAATCAGGTGTGGATTACAGCATTATATCAGGCTAATAAAGGTGTAGATTACAGCATTATATCAGGCTAATCGGGTGTAGATTACAGCATTATATCAGGCTAATGGGGTGTAGATTACAGCATTATATCAGGCTAATCAGGGTGTAGATTACAGCATTATATCAGGCTAATAAAGGTGTAGATTACAGCATTATATCAGGCTAATAAAGGTGTAGATTACAGCATTATATCAGGCTAATCGGGTGTAGATTACAGCATTATATCAGGCTAATAAGGGTGTAGATTACAGCATTATATCAGGCTAATAAAGGTGTAGATTACAGCATTATATCAGGCTAATAAAGGTGTAGATTACAGCATTATATCAGGCTAATCAGGGTGTAGATTACAGCATTATATCAGGCTAATAAAGGTGTAGATTACAGCATTATATCAGGCTAATAAAGGTGTAGATTACAGCATTATATCAGGCTAATCAAGGTGTAGATTACAGCATTATATCAGGCTAATAAAGGTGTAGATTACAGCATTATATCAGGCTAATCAGGTGTAGATTACAGCATTATATCAGGGTGTAGATTACAGCATTATATCAGGCTAATAAAGGTGTAGATTACAGCATTATATCAGGCTAATAAAGGTGTAGATTACAGCATTATATCAGGCTAATCAGGTGTAGATTACAGCATTATATCAGGCTAATCAGGTGTAGATTACAGCATTATATCAGGCTAATTGGGGTGTAGATTACAGCATTATATCAGGCTAATAAAGGTGTAGATTACAGCATTATATCAGGCTAATCAAGGTGTAGATTACAGCATTATATCAGGCTAATCAGGTGTAGATTACAGCATTATATCAGGCTAATAAAGGTGTAGATTACAGCATTATATCAGGCTAATTCAGGGGGGTGTAGATTACAGCATTATATCAGGCTAATAAGGGTGTAGATTACAGCATTATATCAGGCTAATAAAGGTGTAGATTACAGCATTATATCAGGCTAATAAAGGTGTAGATTACAGCATTATATCAGGCTAATCAGGGTGTAGATTACAGCATTATATCAGGCTAATAAAGGTGTAGATTACAGCATTATATCAGGCTAATCGGGGTGTAGATTACAGCATTATATCAGGCTAATAAAGGTGTAGATTACAGCATTATATCAGGCTAATCAGGGTGTAGATTACAGCATTATATCAGGCTAATAAAGGTGTAGATTACAGCATTATATCAGGCTAATAAAGGTGTAGATTACAGCATTATATCAGGCTAATCGGGGTGTAGATTACAGCATTATATCAGGCTAATAAGGGTGTAGATTACAGCATTATATCAGGCTAATCGGGTGTAGATTACAGCATTATATCAGGCTAATAAAGGTGTAGATTACAGCATTATATCAGGCTAATAAAGGTGTAGATTACAGCATTATATCATATCAGGCTATATCAGGGGTGTAGATTACAGCATTATATCAGGCTAATCAGGGTGTAGATTACAGCATTATATCAGGCTAATAAAGGTGTAGATTACAGCATTATATCAGGCTAATAAAGGTGTAGATTACAGCATTATATAATCGGGGTGTAGATTACAGCATTATATCAGGCTAATCAGGGGTGTAGATTACAGCATTATATCAGGCTAATCAGGGTGTAGATTACAGCATTATATCATCAGGTGTAGATTACAGCATTATATCAGGCTAATAAAGGTGTAGATTACAGCATTATATATATAAAGGTGTAGATTACAGCATTATATCAGGCATTATAATAAAGGTGTAGATTACAGCATTATATCAGGGGGTGTAGATTACAGCATTATATCAGGCTAATAAAGGTGTAGATTACAGCATTATATCAGGCTAATAAAGGTGTAGATTACAGCATTATATCAGGCTAATAAAGGTGTAGATTACAGCATTATATCAGGCTAATCGGGTGTAGATTACAGCATTATATCAGGCTAATCAGGGTGTAGATTACAGCATTATAGGGTGTAGATTACAGCATTAATAAAGGTGTAGATTACAGCATTATATCAGGCTAATAAAGGTGTAGATTACAGCATTATATCAGGCTAATAAAGGTGTAGATTACAGCATTATATCAGGCTAATAAAGGTGTAGATTACAGCATTATATCAGGCTAATAAAGGTGTAGATTACAGCATTATATCAGGCTAATCAGGGTGTAGATTACAGCATTATATCAGGCTAATCAGGGTGTAGATTACAGCATTATATCAGGCTAATAAAGGTGTAGATTACAGCATTATATCAGGCTAATAAAGGTGTAGATTACAGCATTATATCAGGCTAATCAGGTGTAGATTACAGCATTATATCAGGCTAATCAGGGTGTAGATTACAGCATTATATCAGGCTAATAAAGGTGTAGATTACAGCATTATATCAGGCTAATCGGGGTGTAGATTACAGCATTATATCTAAGGTGTAGATTACAGCATTATATCAGGCTAATAAAGGTGTAGATTACAGCATTATATCAGGCTAATAAAGGTGTAGATTACAGCATTATATCAGGCTAATCGGGGTGTAGATTACAGCATTATATCAGGCTAATAAAGGTGTAGATTACAGCATTATATCAGGCTAATAAGGGTGTAGATTACAGCATTATATCAGGCTAATAAAGGTGTAGATTACAGCATTATATCAGGCTAATAAAGGTGTAGATTACAGCATTATATCAGGCTAATAAAGGTGTAGATTACAGCATTATATCAGGCTAATCAGGGTGTAGATTACAGCATTATATCAGGCTAATCAGGGTGTAGATTACAGCATTATATCAGGCTAATAAAGGTGTAGATTACAGCATTATATCAGGCTAATAAAGGTGTAGATTACAGCATTATATCAGGCTAATCAGGGTGTAGATTACAGCATTATATCAGGCTAATAAAGGTGTAGATTACAGCATTATATCAGGCTAATAAAGGTGTAGATTACAGCATTATATCAGGCTAATCAGGTGTAGATTACAGCATTATATATATTACAGCATTATATCAGGCTAATCAGGGTGTAGATTACAGCATTATATCAGGCTAAGGGTGTAGATTACAGCATTATATCAGGCTAATCGGGGTGTAGATTACAGCATTATATCAGGCTAATAAAGGTGTAGATTACAGCATTATATCAGGCTAATAAAGGTGTAGATTACAGCATTATATCAGGCTAATCGGGGTGTAGATTACAGCATTATATCAGGCTAATCAGGGTGTAGATACAGCATTATATCAGGGGTGTAGATTACAGCATTATATCAGGCTAATAAAGGTGTAGATTACAGCATTATATCAGGCTAATAAAGGTGTAGATTACAGCATTATATCAGGCTAATAAAGGTGTAGATTACGGGGTGTAGATTACAGCATTATATCAAGGTGTAGATTACAGCATTATATCAGGCTAATAAAGGTGTAGATTACAGCATTATATCAGGCTAATAAAGGTGTAGATTACAGCATTATATCAGGGGTGTAGATTACAGCATTATATCAGGCTAATCAAGGTGTAGATTACAGCATTATATCAGGCTAATCAGGTGTAGATTACAGCATTATATCAGGCTAATCAGGGTGTAGATTACAGCATTATATCAGGCTAATAAAGGTGTAGATTACAGCATTATATCAGGCTAATCAGGGTGTAGATTACAGCATTATATCAGGCTAATAAAGGTGTAGATTACAGCATTATATCAGGCTAATAAAGGTGTAGATTACAGCATTATATCAGGCTAATGGGGTGTAGATTACAGCATTATATCAGGCTAATAAAGGTGTAGATTACAGCATTATATCAGGCTAATAAAGGTGTAGATTACAGCATTATATCAGGCTAATCAGGGTGTAGATTACAGCATTATATCAGGCTAATAAAGGTGTAGATTACAGCATTATATCAGGCTAATAAAGGTGTAGATTACAGCATTATATCAGGCTAATAAAGGTGTAGATTACAGCATTATATCAGGCTAATCAGGGTGTAGATTACAGCATTATATCAGGCTAATAAAGGTGTAGATTACAGCATTATATCAGGCTAATAAGGGTGTAGATTACAGCATTATATCAGGCTAATCAAGGTGTAGATTACAGCATTATATCAGGCTAATAAAGGTGTAGATTACAGCATTATATCAGGCTAATAAAGGTGTAGATTACAGCATTATATCAGGCTAATCAGGTGTAGATTACAGCATTATATCAGGCTAATCAGGGTGTAGATTACAGCATTATATCAGGCTAATAAAGGTGTAGATTACAGCATTATATTATATCAGGGTGTAGATTACAGCATTATTAGGCTAATAAAGGTGTAGATTACAGCATTATATCAGGCATTAATCAGGCTAATCGGGGTGTAGATTACAGCATTATATCAGGCTAATAAAGGTGTAGATTACAGCATTATATCAGGCTAATAAAGGTGTAGATTACAGCATTATATCAGGCTAATCGGGTGTAGATTACAGCATTATATCAGGCTAATAAAGGTGTAGATTACAGCATTATATCAGGCTAATAAAGGTGTAGATTACAGCATTATATCAGGCTAATCAGGGTGTAGATTACAGCATTATATCAGGCTAATAAAGGTGTAGATTACAGCATTATATCAGGCTAATAAAGGTGTAGATTACAGCATTATATCAGGCTAATCGGGGTGTAGATTACAGCATTATATCAGGCTAATCAGGTGTAGATTACAGCATTATATCAGGCTAATAAAGGTGTAGATTACAGCATTATATCAGGCTAATAAAGGTGTAGATTACAGCATTATATCAGGCTAATTGGGGTGTAGATTACAGCATTATATCAGGCTAATAAAGGTGTAGATTACAGCATTATATCAGGCTAATAAAGGTGTAGATTACAGCATTATATCAGGCTAATAAAGGTGTAGATTACAGCATTATATCAGGCTAATAAAGGTGTAGATTACAGCATTATATCAGGCTAATAAAGGTGTAGATTACAGCATTATATCAGGCTAATCGGGTGTAGATTACAGCATTATATCAGGCTAATAAAGGTGTAGATTACAGCATTATATCAGGCTAATAAAGGTGTAGATTACAGCATTATATCAGGGGTGTAGATTACAGCATTATATCAGGCTAATAAAGGTGTAGATTACAGCATTATATCAGGCTAATCAGGGTGTAGATTACAGCATTATATCAGGCTAATTGGGGTGTGGATTACAGCATTATATCAGGCTAATAAGGGTGTAGATTACAGCATTATATCAGGTGTAGATTACAGCATTATATCAGGCTAATAAAGGTGTAGATTACAGCATTATATCAGGCTAATAAAGGTGTAGATTACAGCATTATATCAGGCTAATTGGGGTGTAGATTACAGCATTATATCAGGCTAATCGGGTGTAGATTACAGCATTATATCAGGCTAATAAAGGTGTAGATTACAGCATTATATCAGGCTAATTGGGGTGTAGATTACAGCATTATATCAGGCTAATCAGGGTGTAGATTACAGCATTATATCAGGCTAATAAAGGTGTAGATTACAGCATTATATCAGGCTAATAAAGGTGTAGATTACAGCATTATATCAGGCTAATCAAGGGTGTAGATTACAGCATTATATCAGGCTAATAAAGGTGTAGATTACAGCATTATATCAGGCTAATAAGGGTGTAGATTACAGCATTATATCAGGCTAATCGGGTGTAGATTACAGCATTATATCAGGGGTGTAGATTACAGCATTATATCAGGCTAATAAAGGTGTAGATTACAGCATTATATCAGGCTAATAAAGGGTGTACAGATTACAGCATTATATCAGGCTAATCAGGTGTAGATTACAGCATTATATCAGGCTAATCAGGTGTAGGGTGTAGATTACAGCATTATATCAGGCTAATAAAGGTGTAGATTACAGCATTATATCAGGCTAATCGGGTGTAGATTACAGCATTATATCAGGCTAATGGGGTGTAGATTACAGCATTATATCAGGCTAATCAGGCTAAGGTGTAGCATTATATCAGGCTAATCAACATTATTACAGCAGCATTATATCAGGCTAATAAAGGTGTAGATTACAGCATTATATCAGGCTAAGGTGTAGATTACAGCATTATATCAGGCTAATAAGGGTGTAGATTACAGCATTATATCAGGCTAATAAAGGTGTAGATTACAGCATTATATCAGGCTAATCGGGTGTAGATTACAGCATTATATCAGGCTAATCAGGTGTAGATTACAGCATTATATCAGGCTAATAAAGGTGTAGATTACAGGCATTATATCAGGCTAATAAAGGTGTAGATTACAGCATTATATCAGGCTAATAAAGGTGTAGATTACAGCATTATATCAGGCTAATAGGGTGTAGATTACAGCATTATATCAGGCTAATAAAGGTGTAGATTACAGCATTATATCGGGTGTAGGCTATATCAGGCTAATCAGGGTGTAGATTACAGCATTATATCAGGCTAATAAAGGTGTAGATTACAGCATTATATCAGGCTAATAAAGGTTAGATTCAGCATTATTATAATCAAGGTGTAGATTACAGCATTATATCAGGCTAATCGGGGTGTAGATTACAGCATTATATCAGGCTAATCGGGTGTAGATTACAGCATTATATCAGGCTAATAAAGGTGTAGATTACAGCATTATATCAGGCTAATCAAGGTGTAGATTACAGCATTATATCAGGCTAAGGGTGTAGATTACAGCATTATATCAGGCTAATCAGGCTAATAAAGGTGTAGATTACAGCATTATATCAGTGACACAGCATTAATCTAATCAGGTGTAGATTACAGCATTATATCAGGCTAATAAAGGTGTAGATTACAGCATTATATCAGGCTAATCAGGGTGTAGATTACAGCATTATATCAGGCTATCAGGGTGTAGATTACAGCATTATATCAGGCTAATAAAGGTGTAGGCATTATATCAGGCATTATAGTGTAGATTACAGCATTATATCAGGCTAATAAAGGTGTAGATTACAGCATTATATCAGGCTAATCAGGGTGTAGATTACAGCATTATATCAGGCTAATAAAGGTGTAGATTACAGCATTATATCAGGCTAATCAGGGTGTAGATTACAGCATTATATCAGGCTAATAAAGGTGTAGATTACAGCATTATATCAGGCTAATCGGGTGTAGATTACAGCATTATATCAGGCTAATAAAGGTGTAGATTACAGCATTATATCAGGCTAATCAGGTGTAGATTACAGCATTATATCAGGCTAATAAAGGTGTAGATTACAGCATTATATCAGGCTAATCGGGTGTAGATTACAGCATTATATCAGGCTAATAAAGGTGTAGATTACAGCATTATATCAGGCTAATCGGGTGTAGATTACAGCATTATATCAGGCTAATCAGGGTGTAGATTACAGCATTATATCAGGCTAATAAAAGATTACAGCATTATATGCATTATATCAGGCTAATCAAGGTGTAGATTACAGCATTATATCAGGCTAATCAGGGTGTAGATTACAGATTACAGCATTATATCAGGCTAATCAAGGTGTAGATTACAGCATTATATCAGGCTAATAAAGGTGTAGATTACAGCATTATATCAGGCTAATCAGGGTGTAGATTACAGCATTATATCAGGCTAATCAAGGTGTAGATTACAGCATTATATCAGGCTAATAAAGGTAGCATTATATCAGGCTAATGGGTGTAGATTACAGCATTATATCAGGCTAATTAGATTACAGCATTATATCAGGCTAATCAGGTGTAGATTACAGCATTATATCAGGCTATCAGGTGTAGATTACAGCATGTAGATTACAGCATTATATCAGGCTAATCAGGGTGTAGATTACAGCATTATATCAGGCTAATAAAGGTGTAGATTACAGCATTATATCAGGCTAATAAAGGTGTAGATTACAGCATTATATCAGGCTAATAAAGGTGTAGATTACAGCATTATATCAGGCATTATATCAGGCTAATCAGGTGTAGATTACAGCATTATATCAGGCTAATAAAGGTGTAATTATAAGGATTAATATAAGGTGTAGATTACAGCATTATATCAGGCTAATCGGGTGTAGATTACAGCTAATTAGGTATCAGCATTATATCAGGCTAATCAGGTAATTATATCAACAGCATTATATCAGGCTAATAAAGGTGTAGATTGTATCAGGCTAATAAAGGTAGATTATATCAGGCTAATAAAGGTGTAGATTACAGCATTATATCAGGCTAATCAGGGTGGGGTAGATCAGATTACAGCATTATATCAGGCTAAGGTGTAGATTACAGCATTATATCAGGCAAGGCTAAAAGGTGTAGATTACAGCATTATATCAGGCTAATAAAGGGTGTAGATTACAGCATTATATCAGGCTAATAAAGGTGTAGATTACAGCATTATATCAGGCTAATAAAGCATTATATCAGGGTGTAGATTACTGCATTATATCAGGCTAAAAGGTGTAGATTACATTATATCAGGCTAATAAAGGTGTAGATTACAGCATTATATCAGGCTAATAAAGGTGTAGATTACAGCATTATATCAGGCTAATAAAGGTGTAGATTACAGCATTATATCAGGCTAATAAAGGTGTAGATTACAGCATTATATTATATTCAGCATTATATCATAAAGGTGTAGATTACTGCATTATATCAGGCTAATAAAGGTGTAGATTACAGCATTATATCAGGGTGTAGATTAATCAGGCTAATCAGGGTGTAGATTACAGCATTATATCAGGCTAATAAAGGTGTAGATTACAGCATTATATCAGGCTAATAAAGGTGTAGATTAATCAGCTAATCAGGTGTAGATTACAGCATTATATCAGGCTAATCAGGTGTAGATTACAGCATTATATCAGGCTAATAAGGGTGTAGATTACAGCATTATATCAGGCTAAAGGATTACAGCATTATATCAGGCTAATAAAGGTGTAGATTACAGCATTATATCAGGCTAATCAGGTGTAGATTACAGCATTATATCAGGCTAATCAGGGTGTAGATTACAGCATATCAGGCTATCAGGCTAATAAAGGTGTAGATTACAGCATTATATCAGGCTAATCAGGGTGTAGATTACAGCATTATATCAGGCTAATCAGGTGTAGATTACAGCATTATATCAGGCTAATCAGGGTGTAGATTACAGCATTATATCAGGCTAATCGGGGGTGTAGATTACAGCATTATATCAGGCTAATAAAGGTGTAGATTACAGCATTATAGCATTATATCAGGCTAATAAAGGTGTAGATTACAGCATTATATCAGGGATTACAGCATTATATCAGGCTAATAAAGGTGTAGATTACAGCATTATATCAGGCTAATCAGGTGTAGATTACAGCATTATATCAGGCTAATAAGGGTGTAGATTACAGCATTATATCAGGCTAATCAAGGTGTAGATTAGGTGTAGGTGTAGATTACAGCATTATATCAGGCTAATAAAGGTGTAGATTACAGCATTATATCTAATAAAGGGTAGATTACAGCATTAGGTGTAGAATCAGGGTGTAGATTACAGCATTATATCAGATTACAGCATTAATCAGGGTGTAGATTACAGCATTATATCAGGGTGTAGGCTAATCAGGGGGTGTAGATTACAGCATTATATCAGGCTAATAAAGGTGTAGATTACAGCATTATATCAGGCTAATAAAGGTGTAGATTACAGCATTATATCAGGCTAATCGGGTGTAGATTACAGCATTATATCAGGCTAATCAGGGTGTAGATTACAGCATTATATCAGGCTAATCAGGGTGTAGATTACAGCATTATATCAGGCTAATCAGGGTGTAGATTACAGCATTATCTTCTCTGAATGTGTGAACTTGTGCTTTTTGAAAGAGTAAAGTCTTGAAAAGCTCTTCTTGCAGTCAGAGCAGTGATAGGGTTTCTCTCCTGTGTGTATTCTTCGGTGTGTCCTAAGATCGCCTCTATGTGCAAACTTCTGCCCACATTCAGAGCACTCCCGTACGGTTTCTCTCCAGTGTGAATCCGCATGTGTCCCTTCCAGTGCCCCTGGCAGAGGAGAGACTAGCACCGCACTGGGAGCAGCAGTGAGGTTTATCTTCTGTGTGTCTGACCTCATGTTCTTTCAGAGATCTGTTGTTAGTGAAACTCAGCTCGCACTTAGAGCAGTGGCATGGCTTTTCTCCTGTGTGAATTTGCATGTGAATTTTCAGGTGATCGACCGCCCAAATCTCCTCTGGCAAACATTGCAGCTGTGTGGTTTCTCACCTGTGTGAATTCTCTGGTGTTTGTACAGGGCTGAATTAGTGGCAAAGCTTAATTTACAGTGGGAACAGTGGAAGGGTTTCTGTCCAGTGTGTGTTCGCTATGCTGTTCTAGAGAATTAGATGATCCAAGCTTCTTACCGCACTGTGGCATTGGTATCCTTTCTCCAGTGTGCACAATGTTATGTGACCAGAGCCCACTCTTAACAGCAAACCTCATCCCACACTCAGTACATTGGTGGGGCTTCTCACCAGTATGTCTTAGCTGGTGACATCTTAAAATACAAATCAGTCTGAAGCTTTTACCACAGTCAGCACAATGGTAAGGTTTCTCCCTGTGTGAATCCTCTGGTGTAGTCTGAGTAATTTAGAAGAGGAATAGCTTCCCCCGCACAGCTCACAGTGGTGAGGCTTTTCTCCTGTGTGTATTCGTTTGTGTTCAAAGAGTGTTGAGGCTTGTTTAAAACTCTTCCCACACTCAGAGCAGTGGAACGTGTCTCTCCAGTGTGAATCCGCCAGTGAGCTTTTAAGCTTTGTGATGTAGCAAATTTCTTCCCGCAGTCAGAGCAACAGTGTGGTTTTTCGCCGGGTGTGTTTTATTCTCTCGTGTATCCGTAAACCACTGGAGTATGTAAATCTCTGCCCACATTCTGAGCACTGGTACGGTTTCTCTCCAGTGTGAATCCGCATGTGTCCTTCCAGTGCCCTGGCAGAGAGAGGCTAGCCCACACTGGGAGCAGCAGTGAGGTTTTTCTACTGAGTGTGCGGATCTGGTGTGACTTCAGATTGAATCTCTGATTGAATCTCTTCCCACATTGATCACAGCTATAAGGTTTCTCTCCAGTATGAATTCCCTGGTGTTGTCTAAGGTTTGCTGAAGAGGTAAACCTCTTCCACAGTCAGAGCAGCAGTGAGATTTCTTCCTTGAGGGTCTCTGCTGTTGTTTCTCTTGGTGTTCTGATCTTGAGAGACTTTTTCTCTGCCTCCTCATTATCATGATGTTGTTTAGCCTCCCCAGATGACAAGCCCCTTCTACTGAGAGAGGACGGGGTTGGACTGTCCCCTGTGAAGCAAAAGACAGACAGTTATGGTTCCTTCATCTAAGCCAGATTTAGCCCCAGCTTTTCTAGTAACCGAATTTAAGCATTTAAAATCTTCAATGTAAAATCGTATTAAATCTTCAAATTGTCAATGTATCCAAGGGTGTAGGGTTGTAATGATTCTACATCTTTAAACAGATTGTATTTAGTGGTAATTAATGACATTCAGGGAGTGTCCCAAAATACATTTATATAAGAACATAAACCCACCGAGCACCGGGCGTTTTCCCTGCAGTCGACCAGCAGCACAGACAGCCTCTTCAGACCCAGCAGTAAGGTGTCACCAGGAGAGGTACGACCCGGGACTCCGGAGGGGGTAGGGGGGAGGAGGGTAGGGGGAGGAGGGTTGAGGGAGAGTGTTTCCTGTTAACCCAAAAAGAGAGGAGGAGTGTTGTCATATTGGTACAAAACAATAATGATCTAAAACAAGTCTTCAACTATTAAACCTTTGTCCAGAAAACTGATTCTCTGAGTTGTTTCTAATGTCCTAAGGTGTGTTGTCATATTGGTGCACTGAGGGTAAAACACAATGGTCTAAAGAGGGTAAACAACTAAATAAATGATTGAAAACAAGTCTTCAACAATTAAACCTTTGTCCAGAAAACTGATTTCTGAGTTGTTCCTGATGTCCCATTATAGTCTAGTCTGCTGTTATCGTTGTTAGTGTTAACACATAAAATAAGAAAAAAATTGTTCATGAAATCTGAAAAGTACAATAATAACAAAAGTATCATGGCCCCAAGATGGAGCAGGACCATGGTGGGGCCTGGCCGTGGCCCCAAAACAGAGCAGGCCCATCGTAGCCAGTGTAACAGCAGAAACTGGAGCCGGCCAATGGAGGTCTGGAGCCCTTTGGGTAAAACACTGGGGAAATCCATTGTGAAAATTTGCAAAAATATCCACCTGGTAGCCTATGTTGTGTTATCATTGTTAGTGTTGCATCATGGGAACTTGGTAGCCTATGTTGTGTTATCATTGTTATGTTGCATCATGGGAACTTGGTAGCCTATGTTGTGTTATCATTGTTAGTGTTGCCATCAAGGGAACTTGGGAGCCTATGTTGTGTTATCATTGTTAGTGTTGCATCATGGGAACTTGGTAGCCTATGTTGTGTTATCATTGTTAGTGTTGCATCATGGAACTTGGTAGCCTATGTTGTGTTATCATTGTTAGTGTTGCATCATGGGAACTTGGTAGCCTATGTTGTGTTATCATTGTTAGTGTTGCATCATGAGAACTTGGTAGCCTATGTTGTGTTATCATTGTTAGTGTTGCATCATGGGAACTTCTGGTAGCCTATGTTGTGTTATCATTGTTAGTGTTGCAT
>NW_027003295.1:0-5521 GCF_036934945.1 Oncorhynchus masou masou
AACACTATACAAAACACAGGGTTGAAACCCAAACAAACACTATACAAAACACAGGGTTGAAACCCAAACAAACACTATACAAAACACAGGGTTGAAACCCAAACAAACACTATACAAAACACAGGGTTGAAACCCAAACAAACACTATACAAAACACAGGATTGAAACCCAAACAAACACTATACAAAACACAGGTTTGAAACCCAAACAAACACTATATAAAACACAGGATTGTTACCCAAACAAACACTATACAAAACACAGGGTTGAAACCCAAACAAACACTATACAAAACACAGGGTTGAAACCCAAACAAACACTATACAAAACACAGGGTTGAAACCCAAACAAACACTATACAAAACACAGGGTTGAAACCCAAACAAAAGAAGCGATGAGTACCACTGTCATGTCTTGTTATGTCTGTTCCTGTTCTTTCTCTTCACTCTGTCTCTCTCTGCTGGTCTTTTTAGGTTACCTTCTCTGTCTCTCATTCTTCAGCTGTTCTACATCTCCCCTAACTAGCTCATTCACTCTTTCCCACCTGTTCTCTCTTCCCCCTCTGATTAGGTCTCTATTTCTCTCTCTGTTCCTGCTACTTTCAGTGTCTGATTCTCGTTTGTGTTTTTGATGCCAGAAGCAAGCTGCCGTCTCGTTTGCTTCCACCTTGTCCTATCCTGTCGGAGTCTGCCTGGCAGGTGCATCCTGCATTATACTAACGTTCTTTTTGTTCCATTGACTACGTTGGAAGAGGATTTATGCCATTCCTGTTTTCCATTAAAGAACTCTGTTTTCTGTTAAAACCGCTTTTGGGTCTTCACTCAAGTACATAACAGAAGAATCAGACCAAGAATGGACCCAGCGGCTCCGGACCCTTTTCACTCCGCCGTCGAGATCCAGGGAGCGATGCTAGGCAGACACGAGGAGGAATTGTCTGCTGCTCGACATGCCGTTGAGACCCTGGCCGTCCAAGTCTCCGACCTCACAAGACAGGTTCACCAACTCCACCTCGATCCACCGCCCACTTCCAGGGTTTCCGAGTCTCCGGAGCCCAGGATCAACAACCCGCCCTGTTACTCAGGGGAGCCCACTGAGTGCCGCTCATTCCTCACTCAGTGTGATGTGGTGTTCTCTCTCCAGCCCAACACTTACTCCAGGAGCGCAGCCCGCATCGCCTACGTCATTTCTCTCCTTACCGGACGGGCGCGTGAGTGGGGCACGGCAATCTGGGAGGCGAGGGCTGAGTGTATTAACCAGTATCAGGACTTTAAGGAGGAGATGATGACGGGTTTTTGACCGTTCTGTTTTGGGGAGGAGGCTTCCAGGGCCCTGTCTTCCCTATGTCAGAGGAATCGATCCATAACGGATTATTCTATTGAGTTTCGCACTCTCGCTGCCTCTAGTGACTGGAGCAGAGCCGGCTTTGCTCGCTCGTTTTCTGGAGGGTCTCCTCGTCGAGGTTAAGGATGAGATCCTCTCCCGGGAGGTTCCTTCCAGTCTGGGCTCTTAGCGCTCTCGCTATTCGCATGAAGCGGCCGGTTTGATCTTCGTCGCCGGGCTCGGTAAGGAAAGGAGCTCCCGCGTTCTCCGTGCTCCCACTCTCCACATCACTGCCACCTGCGCATGCCACCCTCCTCCGCCGGCTCGGATGCCAGAGCCTATGCAGCTGGGGGGTATCCGCATCTCGGCCAAGGAGAAGGAACGGTGAATCATGTCCGCCTCTGTCTCTACTGCGGCTCCGCTGGTCATTTTTGTCACCTCATGTCCAGTAAAAGCCCAGAGCTCATCAGTAAGAGGAGGGGCTACTGGTGACGCATAACTACTCAGGCCTCTCCTTCTGGATCCACGCACTACCTTTCCGGTCCATCTCCGCTGGCCCGGTTCATCTGCTTTCCTGCAGTGCCTTGATAGACTCTGGGGCGGAGGGCTGTTTTATGGACGAGACCTGGGCTCGGGAACATGACATTCCTCTCCAGACAGTTAGGGGGGCCCCACGGCCTTGTTCGCTTTAGATGGTAGTTCTCTCCCCAAGATTCAGCGTGAGACGCTGCCTTTAACCCTCACTGTCTCTGGTAATCATAGCGAAACCATTTCTTTTTTAATTTTTCGTTCACCTTTTACACCTGTTGTTTTGGGTCATCCCTGGCTAGTGCGCCATAACCCTTCTATTAATTGGTCTAGTAATACTATCCTATCCTGGAATGTTTCTTGTCATGTGACCTGTTTAATGTCTGCTATCCCTCCTGTTTCCTCTGTCTCTTCTTCACAGGAGGAGCCTGGCGATTTGACAGGGGTGCCGGAGGAGTATCACGATCTGCGCTCGGTGTTCAGTCGTTCCAAGGCCACTTCTCTCCCTCCACACCGGTCGTATGACTGTAGTATTGATCTCCTTCCGGGAACTTCTCCCCCGGGGTAGATTATACTCTCTGTCGGCTCCCGAACGTAAGGCTCTCGAGGATTATTTGTCGGTTTCGCTCGACGCCGGTACCATAGTCTCCTCCTCCTCTCCCGCCGCGGGCCGGGGTTTTGTTCAGAAGGACGGGTCCCTGCGCCCATCGTGGTATCGAGGGCTGAATGACATAGCAGTTGGGAAGATCGTTATCCGCTGTCTTATGTCTTTGGCCACGAGATCCTGAAACCAGGTTCTCCTGAAAGTGGACCTTCGTACGCCTACCATCGTCGCATCAGGGAGGACGAGAGTGGAAGACAGCGTTAACACTCCCGTTAGGGCACTTTGAATCACCGGGTTCTTCCTTTCGGCCTCGTTAACGCTCCCAGCTGTCTTTCAGGCACTAGTTAACGACGTCCTGAAGACATGCTGAACATTTTTGTTTTTCGTTTACATGGACGATATCCTGATTTTCACCGTCTCTCTCGATTCATGTTCAACCCACGTCGCCGCGTCCTCAGCGCCTTTTGGAGAACTGTCTTTATGTGAAGGCTGAGAAGTGCACTTTTCATGCCGCCTCTGTCCTTTTCTCGGTTCCGTTATTTCCGCTGAGGGCATTAAGATGGATCCCGCTAAGGTCCAGGCTGTCATTGATTGGCCCGTTCCTAAGTCACGCGTCGAGCTGCAGCGCTTTCTGGGCTTCGCTAATTTCTATCGTCGTTTCATCCGTAATTTCGGTCAGGTGGCAGCTCCCCTCACAGCCCTTACTTCTGTTAAGACGTGCTTTAAGTGGTCCGTTTCCGCCCAGGGAGCTTTTGATCTTCTTAAGAATCGTTTTACATCACCTATTCTTGTTACACCTGACATCTCTAGTCAGTTTGTTGTTGAGGTTGGCCGCGTCAGAGGTGGGCGTGGGAGCCATTCTTTCTCAGCGCTCTCTCTCTGGCGGCCAAGGTCCATCCTTGCGCGTTTTCTCTCATCGCTTATCGCCGTCAGGCCGTAACTATGATGTTGGTGTCGCGAACTGCTGCGCCATCCGCTTAGCCCTAGGCGAATGGCGGCAAGTGAGGTTGGAGGGCGACCGTTCCACTGTCGTTTGGACTGGCCACTAGGAACCTTGAGTACATCCGTTCAGCCAACGACTTAATACGCGTCAGGCTCGTTGGGCTCTGTTTTTCGCTCGTTTCGAGTTTGTTATTTCTTATCGTCCGGGCTCAAAAACACCCAAGCCTGATGCTTTATCGTCTTTTCAGTTCTTCTGAGGTCTCCGACCCCGAGGAGGATTCTCCCTGGAGGGGCGTGTTGTCGAGTTGACCGTCTGGGAATTGAGAGGCAGGTAAAGCAAGCACTCGCTCACACTCCGTCGCCGCGAGCTTGTCTAGGACCTTCTGTTCGTTCCCGTTCCTACTCGTCCGGCCGTTCTTCAGTGGGCCCACTCTGCCAAGTTAGCCGGCCACCCCGGCGTTCGGGAATACGCTCGCTTCCATTCGCCAGCGTTTCTGGTGGCCCTTTCGGGAACGTGACGCGCGTCGATTTGTCGCCGCTTGTTCGGTCTGCGCGCAGACTAAATCTAGGAACTCTCCTCCTGCCGGCCGTCTCAGACCGCTTCCCATTCCCCTCTCGACCGTGGTCTCACATCGCTTTAGATTTCATGCGGACTGCCTTCATCAGCGGGAAGACAGTTATTCTTACGGTTGTCGATAGATTCTCTAAGGCGGCTCATTTCATTCCTCTCGATAAGCTCCCTTCTGCTAAGGAGACGGCTCAGATCATTATCGAGAATGTTTTCCGAATTCATGGCCTTCCGTCTGACGTCGTTTCCGACAGAGGCCCGCAGTTCACGTCTCAATTTTGGAGGGAGTTTTGCCGTTTGATTGGGGCTTCCGTCAGTCTCTCGTCCGGCTTTCATCCCCAGTCTAACGCGGTCAAGCCGAACGGGCCAATCAGACTGTTGGTCGCATTTTACGCAGTCTTTCTTTTCGTAACCCTGCGTCTTGGTCAGAACAGCTCCCTGGGCAGAGTCGCCCACAGCTCGCTTCCCCTCGTCTGCTACCGGTCTATCCCCTTTTCAGAGTAGCCTCGGGTACCAGCCTCCGCTGTTCTCATCTCAGCTCGCCGAGTCCTGCGTCCCCTCCGCTCAGGCTTTTGTCCAGCGTTGCGGCGCACCTGGAAGGGGTCAGGTCGGCACTTTGCCGTAATAGGGCGCAGACTGTGAGGGCCGCTAATAGCGTAGGACCAAGAGTCCTAGATATTGTTGCGGTCAGAGAGTATGGCTCTCCACTCAGAACCTTCCCCTTAAGACAGCTTCTCGCAAGTTGGCCCCGCGGTTCATTGGTCCGTTCCGTATTTCTCCAGGTCATTAATCCTGTCGCAGTGCGACTTCTTCTCCAGCGCTATCTTCGTCGCGTTCACCCCGGTCTTCCATGTCTCCTGTGTTAAGCCCGTTCTTGCGCCCCCGCTCGTCCCTCCCCCCATCCTTGTCGAGGCGCACCCATCTACAGGGTTCGTAAGATTTTGGACATGCGCCCTCGGGGCCGTGGTCATCAGTACCTAGTGGATTGGGAGGGTACGGTCCTGAGGAGAGGAGTTGGGTTCCCTCTCGGGACGTGCTGGACCGTTCGCTGATCGATGATTTCCTCCGTTGCCGCCAGGTTTTTCCTCCTCGAGTGCGCCAGGAGCGCTCGGTGAGTGGGGGGGTACTGTCATGTCTTGTTATGTCTGTTCCTGTCCTTTCTCTTCACTCTGTCTCTCTCTGCTGGTCTTTTTGGATTACCTTCTCTGTCTCTCATTCTTCAGCTGTTCTACATCTTCCCTAACTAGCTCATTCACTCTTTCACCTGTTCTCTCTTCCCCCTCTGATTAGGTCTCCCTATTTCTCTCTCTGTTCCTGCTACTTTCAGTGTCTGATTCTTGTTTGTGTTTTTGATGCCAGAAGCAAGCTGTCGTCCCGTTTGCTTCCACCTTGTCCTATCCTGTCGGAGTCTGCCTGGTAGGTGCATCCTGCATTATACTAACGTTCTTTTTGTTCCATTGACTACGTTGGAAGAGGATTTATGCCATTTCCTGTTTTTCATTAAAGAACTCTGTTTTTCTGTTAAAACCGCTTTTGGGTCTTCACTCAAGTACATAACA
>NW_027003296.1:0-5520 GCF_036934945.1 Oncorhynchus masou masou
CTACTGCCAATAGTGTTAAAATGTAACCCTGCCTTGTTACAGTCTACTGCCTATAGTGTTAAATGTAACCCTGCCTTGTTACAGTCTACTATCTATAGTGTTAAATGTGACCCTGCCTGGTTACAGTCTACTGTCTATAGTGTTAAATGTAACCCTGCCTTGCTTACAGTCTACTGCCTATTGTATTAAATGTAACACTGCCTTGTTACAGTCTACTGTCTATAGTGTTAAATGTAACCCTGCCTTGTTACAGTCTACTGCCTATTGTATTAAATGTAACCCTGCCGTGTTACAGTCTACTGCCTATAGTGTTAAATGTAACCCTGCCTGGTTACAGTCTACTGTCTATAGTGTTAAATGTAACCCTGCCTTGTTACAGTCTACTGTCTATAGTGTTAAATGTAACCCTGCCTTGTTACAGTCTACTGTCTATAGTGTTAAATGTAACCCTGCCTTGTTACAGTCTACTGCCTATAGTGTTAAATGTAACCCTGCCTTGTTACAGTCTACTGCCTATTGTATTAAATGTAACACTGCCTTGTTACAGTCTACTGTCTATAGTGTTAAATGTAACCCTGCCTTGTTACAGTCTACTGCCTATTGTATTAAATGTAACACTGCCTTGTTACAGTCTACTGTCTATAGTGTTAAATGTAACCCTGCCTGGTTACAGTCTACTGTCTATAGCACATATGTCAGAGTCAAGGCCCGCGGGCCACATCCGGCCCGCGAGAAGGTTTTTTACGGCCCCTGGGATGATCTTGATTTATTATTAGAACCGGCCCGCAGACCGCAGCAAGCCGGCAGCCCGCAGATCTTTTACACGCACCAATACTACATTTCCCACAATGCAACGGTGACGCACCGAGCAGTAGGCTGCTTCATTTCAATATTTATTGGCACAGCAGTCGTCAGCATCACAGTAAAATTAACTTTCAGATACCCATCAAAAATGGCAAAACGGAAGGTGGACACTGAGAACCGGGGTTTCAAACAAGGTGGGAGTCGGAGTATATGTTCACTGAGAAGTGCTGAAAACCCAGTGTCTTCTGTGTGGAGAAAGTGTGGCGGCAATGGAAAGAGTATAATCTGAGACGATTATGAAACGAAAACACGTGACAAAAACAAGAATATGGACATGGCCAAATCACAAGGCCAGGCTGCTGTCAAGGCCAGTTTTATTTGGCAGAAGAGATCGCTAAATCAGCCCGACATTTACGAGGGGATTTCATCAAAACTGCATGATTAAAGTGTGACGAAGTTTGCCCAGAAAAAAAGGCAACTCTTTAAATGTGAGTCTGAGCAGAAACACCATTGCCGAGAGAGTAGACCAGTTGTCCATCATCTAAAAGAGCAGCTTGTGAAAAAGGAAAAGATTTCATTGCATATTCCTTTGCTGTGGATGAGAGCACCGACATTTCTGACATTGCCCAGTTGTCAATTTTCATCCGCGGAGTGGACTCAGCCCTGGCGTGACAGAGGAGTTTGGCTTTACGTCCTATGCATGGCACAACTACGGGGCATGATTTGTATGAAGAGGTGTCCAAAGATGTGTAAATGAGATGGAGCTGTCTTTGGGAAAAACTCGTGGGTTTGACAACCGACAGAGCACCTGCGATGTGGACACAGGAGCGGACTGGTGGCGAAGATACGGGAAAAGATGCAAGAGGAAAAACGCGACAGGTGAGCTGACAGCTTATCATTGTATCATACACCAGGAAGCGTTATTAACGTAAAGCCTTGAAAATGGAGTACATGTAATGAGCATCATCACGCACAGTTAACTTTATCAGAGCCAAAGGTTTGAATCACCGCCAGTTCAAGGCATTTCTGACGGAGTTAGAAACGGAGCATGGTGATTTGCCTTATCACACAGAGGTGCGATGGCTAAGCCAGGGAAAGGTGCTTCAAAGATGTTTCGAAAGCTTCAAGAGGAGTTTTGTCTGTTCTTGGACAGCAAAGGGAAAGACACAACACAACTCCGAGACGAAATGTTTCTGTGTGAAATGGCTTTTCTGTGTGACATTACGAGTCATCTGAATGCAATGAACTTGCAGCTGCAGGGTCGAGGATCATGTCATCTCTGATATGTACAGTACAGTGAAGGCATTTAAAACCAAACTGACTCTGTGGAGACGCAGATGCAGAAAGAAAATTTGAGCCACTTTCCCAGCTGCCAGACCATGAAGAGAAGCTCTCTACCAGTGCGTCTCGCGACGCACAGTTGGCTGATAAAATAGGTATGCTTGTCAAGACTTTCGACGCCGATTTGCTGACTTTGAAGCACAAAAGCAGGTTGGAACTGTTTCCGGTAACCCATTTGCTGTTGACGTGGAAAGCTCACCACCAAACCTCCAAATGGAGTTGGGATTGACCTCCAATGCAATGATGCACTGAGGGCAAAATATGCGGCAGTGGGTGCTGCTTGGAGTTCGCCCGTTTCCTCCCCGACAATGCCCCAGCTGCGCATCCAGGCTGCTCAAACGTTGTCTATGTTTGGCAGCACATACCTGTGTGAACAACTTTTTTTCTTTGATGAACCTGAACAAAACATCACACAGAAGTCGACTTACTGTAAACTGGTTTCCTCCACTCAATTCCTGAGGATTTCCTCAGCTCAGAGCCTTACCCCGAACATTGATGAACTTGTGGAAAAGATGGGACACCACCAAGTATCACCCTCAACCTCAAACAAGTGAACATTACTGTGCAATCACATATTTAGAGTTTTACTCAGTTCAAGTTTAAAAGTTAAAGTTTAATATTTGTTTTCACTGCATGTTACTTCTCCTTAAACAAAGTGTTGTTTTTTTGATTAATAGATTTTTGCACTTTATTTTATTGTATTTCAATCCAATTATATTTTAAAAATATTTCAGTTGAGTGGATGATAGAAAATTGCTATTGTTTTTTTCTTTGAAGTAAATTTAGCCCACTTTTGCTAAAATAGAAAATATAGGCTACTGATGGTGCCTTGAATACCGGTTTCTTTCATTTAATGTTCATGTTATGGGGATTTTTATATAAAGGGAAATTTGTCTTTTGTGTCTGTTGAAAATTAAAGATTACTGACAGAGCCATAAGAAAATATTGCTTTATTTATCTGATCATATTGGAATATATTTGTTAGGTTTTCAGTAGGTTCAATTATGTTCACTAGACTATATGCGTCATTTAAAAATTTTTCAATGAACATTCGAACAGTCGGCCTACGGCTTGTAGCTAAATTTTTATTTTGGCCCTCCGTCCATTTGACTTTGACACCCCTGGTCTATAGTGTTAAATGTAACCCTGCCTTGTTACAGTCTACTGTCTATAATTTTAAATGTAACCCTGCCTTGTTACAGTCAAATCAAATCAAATCAAATTTTATTTGTCACATACACATGGTTAGCAGATGTTAATGCGAGTGTAGCGAAATGCTTGTGCTTCCAGTTCCGACAATGCAGTAATAACCAACAAGTAATCTAACTAACAATTCCAAAACTAATTTCTTATACACAGTGTAAGGGGATAAAGAATATGTACATAAAGATATGAATGAGTGATGGTGCAGAGCAGCATAGGCAAGATACAGTAGATGGTATCGAGTACAGTATATACATATGAGATGAGTATGTAAACAAAGTGGCATAGTTAAAGTGGCTAGTGATACATGTATTACATAAGGATGCAGTAGATGATAGAGTACAGTATATACGTATACATATGAGATGAATAATGTAGGGTATGTAAACATTAATATTAGGTGGCATTGTTTAAAGTGGCTAGTGATATATTTTACATCCCTTTCCCATCAGTTCCATTATTGAAGTGGCTGGAGTTGAGTCAGTTTGTCAGTGTGTTGGCAGCAGCCACTCAATGTTAGTGGTTCCTGTTTAACAGTCTGATGGCCTTCAGATAGAAGCTGTTTTTCAGTCTCTCGGTCACAGCTTTGATGCACCTGTACTGACCTCGCCTTCTGGATGATAGCGGGGTGAACAGGCAGTGGCTCGGGTGGTTGTTGTCCTTGATGATCTTTATGGCCTTCCTGTAACATCGGGTGAATTGTAGGTGTCCTGGAGAGCAGGTAGTTTGCCCCCGTGATACGTTGTGCAGACCTCACTACCCTCTGAGAGCCTTACGGTTGTGGGGCGGAGCAGTTGCCGTACCAGGCGGTGATACAGCCCGCCAGGATGCTCTCGGTGTGCATCTGTAGAGTTTGTGAGTGTTTTTGGTGACAAGCCGAATTTCTTCAGCCTCCTGAGGTTGAAGAGGCGCTGCTGCGCCTTCTTCACAATGCTGCCTGTGAGTGGACCAATTTAGTTTGTCTGTGATGTGTATGCCGAGGAACTTAAAACTTACTACCCTCTCCACTACTGTTCCATCGATGTGGATAGGCGGGTGTTCCCTCTGCTGTTTCCTGAAGTCCACAATCATCTCCTTAGTTTTGTTGACGTGAGTGTGAGGCAGGTCCCAGGCCCATCTCTCGAGGGCCCTCACCTCCTCCCTGTAGGCCGTCTCGTCATTGTTGGTAATCAAGCCTACCACTGTTGTGTCGTCCGCAAACTTGATGATTGAGTTGGAGGCGTGCGTTGCCGCGCAGTCGTGGGTGAACAGGGAGTACAGGAGAGGGCTCAGAACGCACCCTTGTGGGGCCCCAGTGTTGAGGATCAGCGGGGTGGAGATGTTGTTGCCTACCCTCACCACCTGGGGGCGGCCCGTCAGGAAGTCCAGTACCCAGTTGCACAGGGCAGGGTCGAGACCCAGGGTCTCGAGCTTGATGATGAGCTTGGAGGGTACTATGGTGTTAAATGCCGAGCTGTAGTCGATGAACAGCATTCTCATATAGTTATTCCTCTTGTCCAGATGGATTAGGGCAGTGTACAGTGTGGTTGAGATTGCGTCGTCTGTGGACCTATTTGGGCGGTAAGCAAATTGGAGTGGGTCTAGGGTGGAGGTGATATGGTCCTTGACTATGTCTCTCAAAGCACTTCATGATGACGGAAGTGAGTGCTACGGGGCGGTAGTCGTTTAGCTCAGTTACCTTAGCTTTCTTGGGAACAGGAACAATGGTGGCCCTCTTGAAGCATGTGGGAACAGCAGACTGGTATAGGGATTGATTGAATATGTCCATAAACACACCAGCCAGCTGGTCTGCGCATGCTCTGAGGGCACGGCTGGGGATGCCGTCTGGGCCTGCAGCCTTGCGAGGGTTAACACGTTTAAATGTTTTACTCACCTAGGCTGCAGTGAAGGAGAGACCGCATGTTAACGTTGCAGGCCGTGTCAGTGGCACTGTATTGTCCTCAAAGCGAGCAAAAAGTTATTTAGTCTGCCTTTGGAGCAAGACATCCTGGTCCGTGACTGAGCTGGATTTCATCTTGTAGTCCGTGATTGACTGTAGACCCTGCCACATACCTCTTGTGTCTGAGCCGTTGAATTGAGATTCTACTTTGTCTCTATACTGACGCTTAGCTTGTTTGATAGCCTTACGGAGGGAATAGCTGCACTGTTTGTATTCGGTCATGTTACCAGTCA
>NW_027003297.1:0-5519 GCF_036934945.1 Oncorhynchus masou masou
TGTCAGGATTTGGCCAGGGTTGTTCCAGTTGTTTGTCAGTAGATGTCCCCATTGTGCTTTTTGTCCTCTGTGTTTTTCCCTTGACCCTCATTATTGTTTGCACCTGTGTCTCGCTTTCCCTGATTGTATTTAAAACCCTTTGTTTCCCTCAGTTCTGTGCTCTGTGTTTGTATGTTAGCACCCTGCCCTAGTGTTCTGTGTGCTCTTGTCGATTCCGGGTAACGTTCTTGTGGTATTCTGTTTTTTTGTTTTTTGTTTAGTTTTGGTGAGTTTCTTTTTAGGTCTTTTTGTGTTTTTCCTTCCACCTTTTGGATTTGCCATTTTTTATTTTTAGGATTTTTTCTTCATTAAATACACCGTCTTAAGTACTGCTGTGTCTGCCTCATCTTCTGGGTTCTGCTGTCTATTCGTGGCTCAGTTGGTTAAGTGACTGTTTCTCACTCCGGAGACCCAGGTTCGAAACCGGGTCCTGACAGAAACACAGAGCCAAAAATGAACCCAGAGGCAGCCAGTTCCCAGGACCTTTTTGCCACGCTGTCCCACCACCAGGAGACTGTCCAACTCACTAAGCCGCCCTGTTCAGCGCAGGCCTTAATGGCTAGACATTCTCATCTTCTGTCGGAGATGCTGACTTCCATTAACAAACATCTGATCGACTTACCCCGGCAACAGTTCCCCGTCCCAGTACCTCAAGTTCACGTACCCATGGCAAAGTTAACCCCCTGGCTGAACCTCGTCTTCCACCTCCCCAACGGTTCTCAGGTGATCCAAGTGCTTGTAAAGGGTTTCTCACTCAATGTTCTCTCTCCTTTGAGCTGCAACCCTCGTCGCTTTCCACCGACCGGTCTAAGATCGCATATATCATCACCCTGCTGTCGGAAAGCCCTGGCCTGGGCTACTGCTGTGTGGGATGCCCATAGTTCCTGCTGTGCCAGCTACTCTGCCTTTGCTGAGGAATTCAAACGAGTGTTTCAAGGCCCAAGCAGTGGTTCTGACTCAGCCAAACAGCTCCTGACTCTCCATCAAGGTTGGCGCAGCGTGACGGACTATGCCATCCAGTTCCGCACGGTGGCAGCAGCGAGTGGCTGGAACAACGAGGCGCTCACGGTGTGCTTTCTGAAAGGCCTTTCCGACACTATCCAAGATGAACTGGCCACTCGGGAACCACCGGACAATCTCGAGTCCCTGATCAAGTTGGCCTCACGCATTGACCAGCGCCTGAGAGAGAGAGAACTCAACCGTAGACCTCTAGCCCCTATCAGTCCCAGCTCCGAGTCCCCACCTTTATCATCACTGGCTCCACCGGAACCCATGCAGATTGGACGCATCTCCCAGGCTGAGAGAGACCGCCGGATGAGGGAGCGACGCTGTCTATATTGCGGCAAACCGGGCCATTTCCGCTCCACGTGTCCCGGGCTCCAGGGAAACGCTCTGTCCCGCACAGACCGGGGGAACTGTAACGGGAAACATAACCTCCTCCCATCCGTCCAACTCCCGTCTGCTCATTCCAGTCACCCTCTCCTGGGACAACCACAAGCTTCACCTTCAAGCCTTGGTAGACTCTGGAGCCGCAGGTAACTTCATGGATGGTGTCTGGGCGAAGGAGAATGGCGTTCCCTCTGAACCTCTAAGTGACCCCATGAGGGTTACTACATTGGATGGAAGCCCTTGGGATCTGGACTTGTCACTCATGTCACTACCTCCTTGAGACTTTCAGTTTCACAACACCAGGAATTGATGAACTTTCATTTGATCTCCTGTTCCGAGTTCCTCTCGTCCTTGGATACCCCTGGCTTCACAGCCATAACCCTCACATCGACTGGTCTGTGGGCACTATCAAGCAGTGGGGTCCTACGTGCCAAGCTACTTGTATTTTCCAGAATTCCCGAGTTCTACTCCCGAGTCTTTAGAATCCATCGACCTGACCCGAGTTCCCGAGTGTTACCATGACCTCAAACTGGTGTTTAGCAAACAGAGGGCCACCATGCTACCACCCCATAGATCTTACGATTGCCCCATCGACCTGTTTCCGGGCACTTGCCCCCCCAGGGGTCGGATCTTTCCCCTATCTCCACCCGAACGAGCTGCTATGGATACCTACATCAAGGACTCTCTGGAAGCAGGCCTCATGCGTCCATCCACCTCCCCGGCGGGAGCAGGGTTTTTCTTTGTGGCCAAGAAAGACGGTGGGTTACGTCCTTGCATCGACTACCGGGGACTCAATGACATAACCGTCCGTAACCGTTACCCGCTACCCCTTATGGCCACAGCCTTCGAGCTGCTCCAGGAAGCAGTTGTTTTCACTAAGCTTGACCTGCGGAACGCATACCATCTTGTGCGGATCAGACCTGGTGACGAGTGGAAGACCGCTTCAACACGCCTACTGGTCACTATGAATACTTGGTGATGCCCTTCGGCCTGACCAACGCCCCCAGCGGTGTTCCAAGCGCTCATAAACGATGTGCTTAGGGATATGCTTAACATATTTGTGTTCGTTTACTTGGATGACATCCTCATCTTTTCGAGCTCCCTTCAAGAACACACTAAGCATGTCAGACAAGTACTCAAACGCCTCCTGGACAGCCATCTGTACGTTAAGCCGGAAAATGTGAATTCCATTCATCCCGAGTACAATTCCTGGGATTTGTAGTGGAACCCGGTCGAATCCAAATGGACCCTAGGAAGGTAGGGGCGGTAGCGGATTGGCCCACCCCCAAATCCGTTAAGGATGTTCAGCGTTTCCTGGGCTTCACAAACTTTTACCGCAAGTTCATCAAGAACTTCAGTTTGGTGGCAGCTCCTCTCTCAGCTTTAACCAAAGGTGGCAATGCAAGGTTTTTTTGGGGAAGAGAAGCTGAGACGGCCTTCCAAGGACTCAAGCAGCGCATCCTCTCTGCTCCCATCCTGATACTACCGACTACGGATGAACCATTTGTGGTGGAGGTAGACGCATCAGAGGTTGGTGTTGGAGCTGTCCTGTCTCAGAGGGGTGAAGACAAGAAGCTTCATCCGTGCGCTTTCTTCTCACACCGGCTTACCCCGACTGAGAGGAACTACGATGTGGGGGATCGTGAACTCCTAGCGGTTAAGATGGCATTGAAGGAATGGAGACACTGGCTCGAGGGGGCTTCTCACCCGTTTCAAGTGCTTACGGACCACAATCTGGAGTATATCCAGCAAGCGAAGCGATTGAACTCTAGACAAGCTAGATGGTCTCTTTTCTTCAATCGATTCCAGTTTATCCTCACCTATCGGCCCGGTCGAAGAATCTCAAACCGGATGCCCTGTCCCGAGTCTACGCTCCTGCCATTCGAGATGACACGGACATGCCTGTCCTTCCTGCTGCTAAGATTGTGGCTCCGATCTCGTGGCAAGTTGAGGATACCGTGAGACGTGCTCAAGCTAGCGAACCGGACCCTAAAGGAGGCCCTGCCAATCGGTTGTTTGTCCCCAAGGCAGTGAGGACTCAGGTCCTTCTGTGGGGGCACTCCTCTCGCCTCACCTGTCATCCGGGCGTAGGTCGCACCTTGGAGTTCATCCAGCGTAAGTTCTGGTGGCCTACCATAAGAGAAGACGTTGCCACTTTCGTCAATGCCTGCCCCGTGTGCTGCCAGGGCAAATCTTCTCACCTCCGCCCTCAAGGACTCCTTCACCCTTTACCTGTTCCCCACAGACCCTGGTCCCATATCTCATTGGACTTTATTACTGGACTTCCTCCATCCCATGGCAATACTACTATCCTAGTCATAATCGACAGGTTTTCAAAGGCGGCCAGGTTCGTCCCTCTGACTAAGTTACCTTCTGCCAAGGAAACGGCTGAGTTGGTAATTAATCATGTGTTCCGAGTCTTCGGCATTCCTCAAGATGTGGTTTCTGACAGAGGTCCCCAGTTCGCCTCAAGGTTTTGGAAGGCCTTCTGCCAACTCATGGGGGCTTCTGCCAGTCTATCTTCAGGGTACCATCCGGAGTCCAACGGCCAAACAGAGAGGATGAATCAAGAGCTGGAAACCACCCTCCGATGTATGACTCGTGACAACCCGTCCACATGGTCATCCTTTATTGTTTGGGCCGAATACGCGCACAACACCTTGCGCTCCTCCTCCACTGGTATGTCCCCGCACGAGTGTCAGTTTGGCTATGCTCCTCCATTGTTCCCGACCAGGAGGCAGAAGTCAGAGTGCCTTCAGCCTTGAGTTCGTCAGACGCTGTCGGCTTATGTGGAGGAAGACCCGTCTTAATCTGATGCCTCACAGAGGTATCAACAACAAGCCAACAGACGTCGCCGTCCCGGGCCTACCCTGCGCCCGGCCAGAGAGTCTGGCTCTCCACAAGAGACTTACCTCTACGGGTGGAGTCTCGCAAGCTGTCCCAAAATACATCGGTCCCTTCAAGGTTGCCAGGAGAGTTAACCCAGTTTCTTATCGCCTACACTTACCCAGATCCCTTAAGATTAATCCCACATTTCATGTGTCTTTGTTAAAACCTGTTGTTTTTTCTCCCCTTGTCCCGGCAGACAGACCTCCCCTCCGCCTCGTGTCATTGGAGGCCAGCCGCTTATACCGGGTCCACCGGATACTGGATTCCCGCCGGGTGCAGCGGTCCTGGCAGTATCTGGTGGACTGGGAAGGCTACGGTCCTGAGGAGCGCTCCTGGGTTCCTGCCAAAGACATCCTGGACCCTGACCTCATTCGTCAGTTCAGGGTCCTCCACCCTGAGAGAGCTGGTAGGAACGTCAGGAGCCGTTCCTAGGGGGGGGATTCTGTCAGGATTTGGCCAGGGTTGTTCCAGTTGTTTGTCAGTAGATGTCCCCATTGTGCTTTTTGTCCCTGTGTTTTTCCCTTGACCCTCATTATTGTTTGCACCTGTGTCTCATTTCCCCTGAGTGTATTTAAACCCTTTGTTTCCCTCAGTTCTGTGCTCTGTGTTTGTATGCTAGCACCCTGCCCTAGTGTTCTGTGTGCTCTTGTCGATTCCGGGTAACGTTCTTGTGGTATTCTGTTTTTTTTTTTGTTTAGTTTTGGTGAGTTTCTTTTTAGGTCTTTTTTAGCTTTTCCTTCCACCTTTTGGATTTGCCATTTTTTATTTTAGGATTTTTTCTTATTAAATACACCGTCTTAAGTACTGCTGTGTCTGCCTCATCTTCTGGGTTCTGCTGTCTATTCGTGGCTCAGTTGGTTAAGTGACTGTTTCTCACTCCGGAGACCCAGGTTCGAAACCGGGTCCTGACATTAAGAACAAATTCTTATTTTCAATGATGGCCTAGGAACAGGGTTAACTGCTGGCAGAACGACAGATTTGTACCTCGTCAGCTCAGGGATTTGAACTTGCAACCTTTTTGGTTACTAGTCCAATGCTCTAACCACTAGGCTACACTGCCGCCCCAGTGCATGTGTGTGTGTGTGTGTGTGTGTGTGTGTGTGTCTGTGTGTGTGTGTGTGTGTTAATTTGGTGTGTTAATTTGGTGTGTGTGAATGTGTGTGTGTGTGTGTTAATGTGTGGTGTGTGTGTGTGTTAATGTG
>NW_027003298.1:0-5519 GCF_036934945.1 Oncorhynchus masou masou
TTTTAGATGAAAAACGTTCCCGTTTTAAACAAGATATTTTGTCACAAAAAGATGCTCGACTATGCATATAATTGCTACTGTTCGAAAGAAAACACTCTGACGTGTCCAGAAATACAAAGATCTTCTCTGTGCGTGCCCTTTAACGTGAGCTTCAGGCAAAACCAAGATGAGATGGCATCCAGGAAATGACAAGGATTTTTGAGGCTCTGTTTGTCATGATCTCCTTATATGGCTGTGAACGCAAGAGGAATGAGTCTGCCCTTTCTGTCGTTTCCCCAAGGTGTCTGCAGCATTGTGACGTATTTGTAGGCAGATCATTGGAAGATTGACCATAAGAGACCACATTTACCACGTGTCCGCCCGGTGTCCTGCGCCGAAATTGGTGCGCAAAAGTCACCTGCCAGTATTTTTCCAAACAATACAGAGAGTAAAGCAAGCTTCCACGAACTGCATGTCAATGAAGAGATATGTGAAAACACCTTTGAGGACTGATTCCAAACAACGTTTGCCATGTTTCGGCCGATATTATGTAGTTAATCCGGAAAGTTTTACGTTGTAGGTGACTGCATTTTCGGTTCGTTTCAGTAGCCAGGCGCAATGTAGAAAACGGAACGATTTCTCCTACACACAGACGCTTTCAGGAAACACTGCGCATTTGGTGTGTAACTGAGAGTCTCCTCATTGAAAACATCAGAAGCTCTTCAAAGGTAAATGCTTTTATTTATTTGGTTATCTGGTTTTTGTGAAAATGTTGCGTGCTACATGTTATTCAAATGCATTGCTAGCTTTGCATACTCTTACACAAATTAGTCAATTTCTATGGTTCAAAAGCATATTTTGAAAATCTGAGATGACAGTGTTGTTAAGAAAAGGCTAAGCTTGAGAGCAGATGCATTATTTTCATTTTATTTGCGATTTTCAGAAATCGTTAACGTTACATTATGCTAATGAGCTTCAGGCTATAACTGTATACAGGGTTTTTTCATAGCCAAACGTGAACAAAACGGAGCGATTTGTCCTACACAAATAATATTTTTTTGAAAAACTGCACATTTGCTATGTAACTGAGAGTCTCCTCATTGAAAACATCCGAAGCTCTTCAAAGTTAATGATTTTATTTATTTGGTTATCTGGCTTTTGTGAAAATGTTGCGTGCTACATGCTACACAAAATGCTATGCTAGCTTTGCATACTCTTACACAAATTAGTCAATTTCTATGGTTCAAAAGCATATTTTGCAAATCTGAGATGACAGTGTTGTTAAGAAAAGGCTAAGCTTGAGAGCAAACACATTATTTTAATTTTATTTGCGATTTTCAGAAATCGTTAACGTTGTGTTATGCTAATGAGCCTGAGGCTTTAGTCACGATCCCGGATCCGGGATGGGGAGTTTCAAGAGGTTAAAGGGCTCAGCCATGTGCTTCTTGTCAGTAACAACCACATCATCAACATTAAGGGACATGGGCAGCTGTGAGGAGAAGTGTTTCTTCTCCAGGTCTTTAACCGTTTTCCAGAACGTCATGGTGTTAGACCCACAGAGAAATAACTGATCCTTGAAATAACTAACTTTGGCCCTCCGGATAGCCTGAGTGCACTTATTTTTCATTTGCCTGAACGAGAGCCAGTCAGCCTGAGAATGTGTGTGCCGAACCTTTCGTGAAATGCAATTCTTGAGGTGGAGTAACTCTGCAAGGTCACGGTCAAACCAGGGGCTTAATCTGTTTCTAATTCTCATTTTCTTTATGGGGGGCGTGTTTGTTAACAATAAAACTGAAAAGAAATGGAAAAAAATAAGGTCCAAGCGTCTTTGACAGAGGGGATCAAGCTGATTCATTACCATTTTACAGAGGCCAGCTCAGGAAGGAAGGCTTGCTGATTAAAGTTTTTTAGCAAGTGTCTATGACAAATCAGGACAGGTCGTTTTACTGAGCAGCAATTACAAACACAAGCTGTAAAACAGTGATCACTAAGGTCATTACAGAAAACACCAGACTGATACCTATCAGGATTATTTGTTAGAATAACATCGAGGAGAGAATAATCTTATTGGCTCTAGTGCGCCCAATGTCGTTTTCCCGTGCGTTGTCGCCTTTATTTCTTGATGCACATCAGGTCTACCGTGTTACGGGATCAGTGTCCCTAAACCGGGACAGTTGTTTCTAACGTGTGCTAATGTGACTAGAATTACGTTGTATACAACAGCCAACCTTCCGGGACATAGACACTTCTGACCTACTGGGAATGTGATGAAAGAAATAAAAGCTCAAATATACTATACTAATATACTATTCTCTATACTATTATTCTGACATTTCACATGTATATATACAGTTGAAGTCAAAAGTTCAGATACACCTTAGCCAAATACATTTAAACTCAGTTTTTCCACAATTCCTGACATTTAATCCTAGTAAAAATTCCCTGTCTTAGGTCAGTTAGGATCACCACTTTATTTTATGAATGTGAAATGTCAGAATAATAATTGAGAATGATTTAGGGTGATAGGGTGCGGGCCAGGCAGCAGGCTGTTAGCCAGCCTGCCAACTTAGTGGAATCTGCCACTAGCACAGTCAGTGTAGTCAGCTCAGCTATCCCCATTGAGACCGTGCCTCGAACTAGGTTGGGCAAAACTCAACAAGGAGTTGATCACCTTAGCAATCTCACTGGAGTGAAGACCTCCTCCAATCCTGCCATTATTGAAAGAGATTGTGATACCTCACATCTCAAAATAGGGGTACTTAATGTTAGATCCCTCACTTCCAAGGCAGTTATAGTTAATTAACTAATCACTGATCATAATCTTGATGTTATTGGCCTGACTGAAACATGGCTTAAGCCTGATGAGTTTACTGTGTTAAATGAGACCTCACCTCCTGGTCCTAGTGACCATATCCCCCGCGCATCCCGCAAAGGTGTTGTAACATTTATCATAGCAAATTTCAATTTTTCGTCTTTTGAGCTTCTAGTCATGAAATCTATGCAGCCTACTCAATCACTTTTTATAGCTACTGTTAACAGGCCTCCTGGGCCATATACAGCGATCCTCATGGAGTTCGCTGAATTCCTATCGGACCTTGTAGTCATGGCAGATAATATTCAAATTTTTGGTGACTTTAATATTCACATGGAAAAGTCCACAGACCCACTCCAAAAGGGTTTCGAATCCATCATTGACTCAGTGGGTTCTGTCCAACATGTCTCCAGCCCTACTCACTGCCAGTCATACTGTCCCGTGGAATAAATGTTGTGGATCTTAATGTTTTTCCTCATAATCCTGGACTATCAGACCACCATTTTATTATGTTTGCAATCGCAACAAATAATCTGCTCTGACCCCAACCAAGGATCGTCAAAAGTCATGCTATAAATTCTCGGACAGCCCAAAGATTCCTAGATACGCTTCCGGACTCCCTCCGCCTTCCCAAGGACGTCAGAGTACAAAAATCTTCTTAGAGATAGGGGGCGCTCTTTTAATTTTTGGATAAAAAAACGTTCCCGTTTTATACAAGATATTTTGTCACGAAAAGATGCTCGACTATGCATGTAATTGACAGCTTTGGAAAGAAAACACTATGACGTTTCCAAAACTGCAAAGATATTATCTGTGAGTGCCCCAGAACCAAGATGAAATTTCATATAGGAAATGGTCCAGATTTTGAATGCGCTGTGTTCCAATGTCTCCTTATATGGCTGTGAATGCGCAAGGAATGAGCCTGCACTTTCTGTCGTTTCCCCAAGGTGTCTGCAGCATTGTGACGTATTTGTAGGCATATCATTGGAAGATTGACCATAAGAGACTACATTTACCAGGTGTCCGCCCGATGTCCTCCGAAATTATTGCATAATCTCCGGCTCCATGCGCGTTTGCATTTGCTTCAGAGGAGAAACCCAACTGCCACGAATGATTTATCATCGATAGATATGTGAAAAACACCTTGAGGATTGATTCTAAACAACGTTTGCCATGTTTCTGTCGATATTATGGAGTTAATTTGGGAAAAGGTTCACGTTGTAATGACTTAATTTTCAGGGTTTTTTCTTACCCAAACGTGATGAACAAAACGGAGCGATTTGTCCTACACAAATAATCTTCTTTGAAAAACTGAACATTTGCTATCTAACTGAGAGTCTCCTCATTGAAAACATCTGAAGTTCTTCAAAGGTAAATGATTTTATTTGAATGCTTTTCTTGTTTTTGTGAAAATGTTGCCGGCTGAATTCTAGGCTTATAGCTATGCTAGCTATCAATACTCTTACACAAATGCATGTTTAGCTATAGTTCAATAGCATATTTTGAAAATCTGAGATGACAGTGTTGTTAACAAAAGGCTATGCTTGAGAGCAAATATATTTATTTCATTTCATTTGCGATTTTCATGAATAGTTAACGTTGCGTTATGCTAATGAGCTTGAGGCTATAAATAGGATCCCGGATACGGGATTGCTCGTCGCAAGAGGTTTTAACCACCTAACTGAGGAACTCAGTTTAACCTCTTACACTTATGGTGGCGCTATTTCATTTTTGGAAGAAAAACGTTCCCGTTTTAAACAAGATATTTTGTCACAAAAAGATGCTCGACTATGCATATAATTGCTACTGTTCGAAAGAAAACACTCTGACGTGTCCAGAAATACAAATATCTTCTCTGTGCGTGCCCTTTAACGTGAGCTTCAGGCAAAACCAAGATGACTTGGCATCCAGGAAATGACAAGGATTTTTGAGGCTCTGTCTTTCATGATCTCCTTATATGGCTGTGAACGCAAGAGGAATGAGTCTGCCCTTTCTGTCGTTTCCCCAAGGTGTCTGCAGCATTGTGACGTATTTGTAGGCAGATCGTTGGAAGATTGACCATAAGAGACCACATTTACCACGTGTCCGCCCGGTGTCCTGCGCCGAAATTGGTGCGCAAAAGTCACCTGCCAGTATTTTTCCATGGGGCACAGAGAGAGAAGCAAGCTTCCAAGAACTGCATGTCAATGAAGAGATATGTGAAAAAACACCTTGAGGATTGATTCCAAACAACGTTTGCCATGTTTCGGTCGATATTATGTAGTTAATCCGGAAAAAGTTTCACGTTGTAGGTGACTGCATTTTCGGTTCGTTTCGGTAGCCAGGCGCAATGTAGAAAACGGAGCGATTTCTCCTACACACAGACGCTTTCAGGAAACACTGCGCATTTGGTATGTGGCTGGGAGTCTCCTCATTGAAAACATCAGAAGCTCTTCAAAGGTAAATGATTTTATTTATTTGGTTATCTGGCTTTTGTGAAAATGTTGCGTGCTACATGCTACACAAAATGCTATGCTAGCTTTGCATACTCTTACACAAATTAGTCAATTTCTATGGTTCAAAAGCATATTTTGAAAATCTGAGATGACAGTGTTGTTAAGAAAAGGCTAAGCTTGAGAGCAAACGCATTATTTTAATTTTATTTGCGATTTTCAGAAATCGTTAACGTTGCGTTATGCTAATGAGCCTGAGGCTTAGTCACAATCCCGGATCCGGGATGGGGAGTTTC
>NW_027003299.1:0-5519 GCF_036934945.1 Oncorhynchus masou masou
CAGGGCCCTATTCCCTATATAGTGCACTACTATAGACCAGAGCCCTATTCCCTATATAGTGCACTACTATAGACCAGAGCCCTATTCCCTATATAGTGCACTACTATAGACCAGAGCCCTATTCCCTATATAGTGCACTACTATAGACCAGAGCCCTATTCCCTATATAGTGCACTACTATAGACCAGAGCCCTATTCCCTATATAGTGCACTACTTTAGACCAGAGCCCTATTCCCTATATAGTGGTACTACTTTAGACCAGAGCCCTATTCCCTATATAGTGGTACTACTTTAGACCAGAGCCCTATTCCCTATATAGTGGTACTACTTTAGACCAGGGCCCTATTCCCTATATAGTACACTACTTTAGACCAGAGCCCTATTCCCTATATAGTGCACTACAATAGACCAGAGCCCTATTCCCTATATAGTGCACTACTTTTAACCAGGGCCCTATTCACTATATAGTGGTACTACTTTTGACCAGGGCCCTATTCCCTATATAGTGGTACTACTTTTGACCAGGGCCCTATTCCCTATATAGTGCACTACAATAGACCAGAGCCCTATTCCCTATATAGTGGTACTACTTTTGACCAGGGCCCTATTCCCTATATAGTACACTACTTTAGACCAGAGCCCTATTCCCTATATAGTGCACTACAATAGACCAGAGCCCTATTCCCTATATAGTGGTACTACTTTTGACCAGAGCCCTATTCCCTATATAGTGCACTACTTTTGACCAGGGCCTATTCCCTATATAGTGCACTACTATAGACCAGGAGCCCTATTCCCTATATAGTGCACTACTTTTGACCAGGGCCCCATAGAGCTCTGTAAAGGGATTAGGGCGCCATTTGGGACGTAGCTTCTCTCTTCCCCGGTCCTCTACATGTGTGGATTACTGGCCACATGTTAAAGTATAGTGTGTGTGCTTTTCTTTCTCTGTGTGTGTGTGTGTGTGTGTGTAGCGGGTAGCTGGGGCAGTGTGTGTGTGTGTGTGTGTGTGTGTGGCGGGTAGCTGGGGCAGTGTGTGTGTGTGTGGCGGGTAGCTGGGGCACTGTGTGTGTGTGTGTGTGTAGCGGGTAGCTGGGGCACTGTGTGTGTGTGTGTGTGTGTTGCGGGTAGCTGGGGCACTGTGTGTGTGTGTAGCGGGTAGGCTGGGGCAGTGTGTGAGGCTGCAGCATTCATTGTTATCCCTCCTCTCTTTCCCACTCCAACCTCCACCTCTTCTCTTCTCCCCTCCACTCGTCTTCTCTCCTCCCTCTTCTCTACCCTCTCAGTAATCAGGCTTTTGCCTCCATCCTACCACTCTGCAGGGGTCTGACGGGGAGTGTTTGTGACATTTTACTCTGACAGCCAGCGCAGGATAAAAGCGCCCGCATGCCCTTCCACAGCAGCATACAGACTTTTACCCACGTGGCATTGCTGTTTAGTCTTAATGCAGTGTCTCATTCAGCGTATTAATGTCACTCTGCTGTGTGGAGGATTAGGACTGAAAATCTTTGGGCCAAACGATCAAAATGTCACATTCTGTTAATCATAATGCTTGTGGAATGGTCCTCTCTTCTCGGGTGATTTTGTTTCGACTGTTTAGAAAATTATCTTGCCTGAAACCTGAAGATTTTGGTCACCGGGCTTTACCTCAACTGGGCTAGCAGTTTTTAGCACGCAGGAGACCCGGGTTCAAATCCTGGTCTGTCACAAGGACCCATGAGCATCAACAATGGAAGTTCATAGGAGTATGTCTAATGAAAAGTCTATTATTATTATTTTGAATTTAAGGCATGTATCACATATTTTTAACTGTTTTTCATCCACAAAATTATGAAATAGCAAAGGATTTGATTTATGTTCTAACATATAGAAAAGGGGTCTTTGGAAAAACATCATCTACCTGAGTGTTAAATCAGTTATCAAATTGCTAAAGGAATTTCCAAATAATCTCTACTGGAATTACTGCAGTTGAATTGGCTACAGGGGGAAATCGTAGTGGTCACAAAACACCAGTCTCAACAGTGAAGAGGCGACTCGGGGACGCCGGCCTTCTAGGCAGAGTTGCAAAGGAAAAAGCCATATCTCAGACTGGCTAATAAAAAATAAAAGATTAAGATGGGCAACAGAACACAACCACTGGACAGAGGAACTCTGCCTAGAAGGCCAGCATCCCGGAGTCGCCTCTTCACTGTTGACGTTGAGACAGGGGTTTTGTGGGTACTATTTAATGACGCTTCCAGTTGAGGACGTGAGGCATCTAAGTGGCTAGGTGTCAGCTATGCATGTGGTTTGCTAACCTGCTAGCTAAGTGGCTAGGTGTCAGCTATGCATGTGGTTTGCTAAGTGGCTAGGTGTCAGCTATGCATGTGGTTTGCTAACCTGCTAGCTAAGTGGCTAGGTGTCAGCTATGCATGTGGTTTGCTAACCTGCTAGCTAAATGGCTAGGTGTCAGCTATACATGTGGGTTGCTAACCTGCATGTGGGTTGCTAACCTGCATGTGGGTTGCTAACCTGCATGTGGGTTGCTAACCTGCATGTGGGTTGCTAACCTGCATGTGGGTTGCTAACCTGCATGTGGGTTGCTAACCTGCATGTGGGTTGCTAACCTGCATGTGGGTTGCTAACCTGCATGTGGGTTGCTAACGTGTTAAGCAGCCAGCTAGCTTCATCTGGCTAGTGAGGCTCGACCTGACCGGGTTATGTGTTGCGAAGCTAGCCACAATAAGGATTAGGCACAATAGTGGAATTTGGGATTTGCCTTCAAAATAAAAGTACCCATTTGAAAATGATAATCACCTCCCCAGTCAGCCTATTGTGTGTATTGACATTCATATTGCACTGTACAGCTTTACCTAAGGATTGGGGATCAATAAAACGGGGTATCAGTCTACTCAATACCCAAGATCTTTCCCCAACATCCATCTCAGAGTTATCAGACTCCAAAACATCCACACAGTATTGTTTTTCCTCTGGAATAGTGTTCAATACACACAGGTTGACAATAAATGTGGCTCAATTCACAGTGGTTTCAGAGTCCCACAATAAGAGCTACGATGCTAATGCTCTCTGGGTGTCACTGAGTAGACTGATACCCCACGTCATTGATCAACAGTCCATAGATAAGGCTGTACAGTGAAATAAGGATGCCCCCAATGCAATTCTAAAGTATAATACATCCAGTGTGATTTCAAAAGATTTGTCAAATCAACAAATTGTCTTTTTGTTGCTTTTAAATAACATTCCAACCTCTTAGCATGATCTATTCAATTATGCCACAATTCTACTGTTTGTATGCATTTGCGTCTCTGTCAATGACATACTTTTATTTTGAAGGCTAACCGCAAGTCCACTATTGTGGCTCATCCTTATTGTGGCTAGCTTCACATAGATGGTCCGACCACCATTAATCAAATAAGAACTGCGTTTATAAATTAGGGTTATTTTAGATGACACCTAGCTATATAGTTAGCTAATTATAGCTACTGAAACAGATTGTAATTTTGCTATGTTTTTGGGGATGAACATTGTTTTACATCCATGAGCTAGCTAGCTTTTTATTAGGACCAGTACTGTAGGTGCACGAGACAAATTTACCAGCATTCTAGCAGACGAATCGTTGTGACATATGAAATACAAGTGATAGTGTAATCGTTGTGTAATAACTACGTCAAATTTAATGAAAGCGTTAAATTATTATGTGACGTGCAGTCATATTCAGGTCCTGATTGGTCAACAAGCTTATTTGACACGCAAAGACCCAATCCTGGTTGGGGAATGAAACTGAACAAATGAACAATGAAACAGCGCAGCAAGTACGTGAAAGAAACAGGTTTTAATGGGGACATATGTAAAAGTCAACAAAATAACGACGCTGGGCCAATTGTGCCGCCCTGTGGGACTCCCGATCATGCCCGGATGTGGTACACCCTGGATTGGAACCAGGGACTGTAGTGACGCCTCTGCACCGAGATGCAGTGCCTTAGACCGCCGTGTGTGTTAACTCTGTAACTTTAATACCCAGTAAAAATATTCCAGTATTTCCCATTTACAAGTTTTCCAGGACCATTTTCAGAAAATTTATTGAATATCGGCCAAACAATTCTTAGTGATTCTGGTATAATCTTTCATTTTCTTCCATATAGTGTTGAGGTGAAAACTAGGGTCGCTTATTGATGCCACTTAAATCCACTTCAATCAGTGTAGATGAAGGGGATGATACATGTTAAATAAGGATTTTTAAGCTTTGAGACCATTTTAGACATGGATTGTGTATGTGTGTCGTTCAGCGGGTAAGACTACAGATTTAAGTGCCTTTGAACAGGCTATGGTAGTAGGTGCCAGGAGCACCGTTTTGAGGGTGTCAACAACTGCAGCGCTGCTGGGTTTTTCACGCTCAACAGTTTCCCGTGTGTATCAAGAATGGTCCACCACCCAAAAAGACATCCAGCCAAATTAACACAACTGTGGAAAGCATTGGAGTCCGCATGGGCCAGCGTTTGACACCTTGAAATGTCCATGCCCTGACTAATTGAGGTTTCAGTGCCTTTTTGAACAGGGATATGGTAAGTAGGTGCCAGAAGTTTGTGTCAAGAACTGCGACACTGCTGGGTTTTCAGTTTCCCGTATGTATCAAGAATGGTCATCCAGCCAACTTGACTCAACTGTGGGAAGCATTGGAGTCAACATGGGACCAGCATCCCTGTGGAACGCTTTCAACACCTTGTAGAGTCAACATGGACCAGCATCCCTGTGGAACGCTGTCTATACCTTGTAGAGTCAACATGGACCAGCATCCCTGTGGAACGCTTTCAATATTAGGGAGGTGTTCTTAATGGTTTGTCAGACGAAAAAGTCTTGGGTGTACGAATTGATAATCTGGAAGCTTTAAAACCACCGTCCGACTTTATTCCATCAGTTTTATTATATCAATTCTTATGTCCGAGTATACTTTTTAAAATTTTTATAATGTCTTCGGTGGGGTATTATTATCGAGAATAAATAACTTTGGGAGTCATGGTTTATTCTACCTGGAAGATTCATGGGAAGTTTGTTCCAGTTGATCTCCTTTCATATTGTTGAAATGGAATAAAGTTATCTTTATTTGTTTGTCTCTTATTAACCATCCTAAGTATTTGTTTTGTGGTCCACTTAAAAGATTCCTGTAGATCATAAATTATTATATATATATATATTTTTTCCCATGTACATTTTTATAGATGAGATTTTAGCATATTCTTTGGTGTTCCATGAAAAAAAATGTGCATATGAAAATCATAACTGGCACACAGATGGGTAGAAATGGTAAGAATGGAGAAGGTTTCCGATCCCTGGTTACCGGCAGAATCTGTGAAGGCAGCAGCGGTCAGGAAGAGGTTTATATCTCTTCTGGTTATTGATCTCTTGTGTCATTTGTGTGTCAGAATTATTTAATCACAGTGTGCTTAAAGCATCAGACAAGCACAGTGTGCGTGTGTTATAAAATATATATATATATAGTTGATTTTATTATTTATTAACA
>NW_027003300.1:0-5518 GCF_036934945.1 Oncorhynchus masou masou
GTGTGTGATAGTTTCCGGATTTGACCATATTAATGACCTAAGGCTCGCATTTTTGTGTGTTATTATGTTATAATTAAGTCTATGATTTGATGGAACAGTCTGACTGAGCGATGGTAGGCACTGTGCTTGCTCATAAGCATTCATTCAAACAGCACTTTTGTGCATTTTATTAGCAGGCCTGGCTGTTTATGATTGCCTATCAACCTGTAGGCTGGGGTGTAACGATGATGTATGGGTAACGCTGCTTCTAGGGTGGTTGTTGTCATTGTGTTCCTGGTTCGCTTCCAGGTAGGACAGGCAGAGGCATGAAGCTATACTGTTACACTGGCAATTCTAAAGCGTCACAACATCCAATAGTCAAAGGTAGATGAAATACAAATGGCAGAGAGAAATAGCCCTATAATTCCTATAATAACTACAAATCCTCAAAAACTTCTTACCCGGGAATATTGAAGACTCATGTTAAAAGGTATCAACAGCTTTCATATGTTCTCATGTTCTGAGCAAGGAACTTAAACGTTAGCTTTCTTACATGGCACATATTGCACTTTTACTTTCTTCTCCAACACTTTGTTTTTGCATTATTTAAACCAAATTGAACATGTTTCATTATTTATTTGAGGAAACAGTGGGGGACTGACTGCTCTGTGTTGGGCTCTGTTGGGATGGCTGGAGCTATCAGTCATTAATTCTGGTCATTTATGGAATTTTCCCCAAGGGATTATACAGATATGTTGTTCGATATCGCTTTCACAACGAGGTGTTATGTTATAAATATGGAGCATGGTGTTTGTTTGCGTGTGTGAATAAGAAAGAGAAAGGGGCAGTGTGTGTGTGTGTGTGTGTGTGTGTGAGAGAGAGAGCATGCATTAGAGTGTGGGTGTGAATAAGAAGAAAGAGAAAGGGACAGGGTGTGTGTGTGAATAGAAGGAGAAAGGGCAGTGTGTGTGTGTGTGTGTGTGTGTGTGTGTGTGTTTGAATAAGACAGAGACAGGGACAGTGTATGTGTGTGAAAGAGAGAGAATACAGAGAATAAGCTCACAAGAGGGAGGTTGGTTATTGATGTAGATGTATTTTGATTGCATTCTGTGTGAATAGGGTTTGTTTTGTTCTCTTATATCCATGAGAGGTAGAGGAATAGGCCTGGAGTAAAAAGAAACTGTTGTGGAGTAGCTTTTTTATTGCAGCTCTATCTGTTTCTCATTTTCAACTCTATTAACCCTTGATGTTTGAGTATGAGAGGAAAGAGGGAGAACAGAGATTGAGGATATATATATGCAGTTGAAGTCAGAAGTTTACATAGGTTGGAGTCATTAAAACTTGTTTTTCAACCACTCCACAAATTTCTTGTTAACAAACTATAGATTTGGCAAGTCGGTTAGGACATCTACTTTGTGCATGACACAAGTAATTTTTCCAACAATTGTTTACAGACAGATTATTTCACTTATAATTCACTGTGTCACAATTCCAGTGGGTTAGAAGTTTACATGCAATAAGTTGACTTTGCCTTTAAACAGCTTGGAAAATTCCAGAAAATGATGTAGAAGCTTCTAATAGGCTAATTGACATAATTTGAGTCAATTGGAGGTGTACCTGTGGATGTATTTCAAGGCCTACCTTCAAACTCAGTGCCTCTTTGCTTGACATCATGGGGAAATCAAAAGATATCAGCCAAGACATTAGAAAACAAATTGTAGACCTCCACAAGTCTGGTTCATCCTTAGGAGCCATTTCCAACGCCTGAAGGTACCACGTTCATCTGTACAAACAATAGTACGCAAGTATAAACACCATGGGACCACGCAGCCGTCATACCTCTCCAGGAAGACGTATTCTGTCTCCTAAAATGAACATACTTTGGTGGGAAAAGTGCAAATCAATCCCAGAACAACAGCAAAGGACCTTGTGAAGAAGCTGGAGGAAACAGGTACAAAAGTATCTATATCCACAGTAAAACAAGTCCTATATCGAATATAACCTGAAAGGACACTCAGCAAGGAAGAAGCCACTGCTCCAAAACCGCCATAAAAAAGCCAAACTACGGTTTGCAACTGCACATGGGAAAAAATATTGTACTTTTTGAGGAAATGTCCTCTGATCTGATGAAACAAAAATAGAACTGTTTGGCCATAATGACCATCGTTATGTTTGGAGGAAAAAGGGGGAGGCTTGCAAGCTGAAGAACACCATCCCAACCGTGAAGCACGGGGGTGGCAGCATCATGTTGTGGGGGTGATTTGCTGCAGGAGGGACTGGTGCACTTCACAAAATAGATGGCATCATGAGGAAAGAAAATTATGTGGATATATTGAAGCAACATCTCAAGACATCAGTCAGAAGTTAAAGCTTGTTTGCAAATGCGTCTTCCAAATGGACAACGACCCCTAGCATACTTCCAAAGTTGTGGAAAAAATGGCTAATGGACAACAAAGTCAAGGTATTGGAGTGGTCATCACAAAGCCCTGACCTCAACCCTATAGAAAATTTGTGGGCAGAACTGAAAAAAGCGTGTGAGTGAGCGAGAGGCCTACAAACCTGACTCAGTTACACCAGCTCTGTCAGGAGGACTGGGCCAAAATTCACCCAACTTATTGTGGGAAGCTTGTGGAATGCTACCCGAAACGTTTGACCCAAGTTAAACAATTTAAAGGCAATGCTACCAAATACTATTTGAGTGTATGTACACTTCTGACCCACTGGGAATATGATGAAAGAAATAAAAGTGAAAATAAATAATTATCTCTACTATTATTCTGACATTTCACATTCTTAAAATGAAGTGGTGATCCTAACTGACCTAAGACCAGACATTTTTTCTAGGATTAAATATCAGGAATTGTGAAAAACTGAATTTAAATGTATTTGGCGTATGTAAAACTCTGACTTCAACTGTATAACATAGGAGGCTGCTGAACGTCTCATAATAAGTGCCAGAACGGAGCAAATGGAATGGAAACCATGTGTTTAATGTATTTGATACTATTCCACCTATATCGCGCCAGCCGTTATCATGAGCCAGTCCTTCCCAATTAAGGCTCTACCAACCTCCTGTGATATAGAGAGAAGGAGAATGATAGAGACATAAGAGAGAGGAAGGAGAGAAAACGAGAGAGGGAGAGAGAGAGAGATGGAGACAGAGAGAGAGCACACCCTACAGAGCCCCAGGACAGCAGCACAATTAGACCCAACCAAATCATGAGAAAACAAAAGATAATTACTTGACACATTGGAAAGAATTAACAAAAAAACAGAGCAAACTAGAAGAATGCTATTTGGCCCTACACAGAGAGTACACACTGCAGAATACCTGACCACTATGACTGACCCAAAATTAAGGAAAGCTTTGACTATGTACAGACTCAGCGAGCATAGCCTTGCTATTGAGAAAGGCCGCCGTAGGCAGACATGGCTCTCAAGAGAATACAGGCTATGTGCACACTGCCCACAAAATGAGGTGGAAACTGAGCTGCACTTCCCTAACCTCCTGCCCAATGTATGACCATATTAGAGAGACATATTTCCCTCAGATTACACAGATCCACAAAGAATTTGAAAACAAATCCAATTTTGAAAAAACTCCCATATCTACTGGGTGAAATTCCACAGTGTGCCATCAAAGCAGCAAGATTTGTGACCTGTTGCCATGAGAAAAGGGCAACCAGTGAAGAACTCACACCATTGTAAATACAACCCATATCTATGCTTATTTATTTTATCTTGTGTCCTTTACCATTTGTACATTGTTAAAACACTGTATATATATACAGTGCCTTGCGAAAGTATTCGGCCCCCTTGAACTTTGCGACCTTTTGCCACATTTCAGGCTTCAAACATAAAGATATAAAACTGTATATTTTTGTGAAGAATCAACAACAAGTGGGACACAATCATGAAGTGGAAACGACATTTATTGATATTTCAAACTTTTTAACAAATCAAAAACTGAAAAATTGACGTGCAAAATTATTCAGCCCCTTTACTTTCAGTGCAGCAAACTCTCTCCAGAAGTTCAGTGAGGATCTCTGAATGATCCAATGTTGACCTAAATGACTAATGATGATAAATACAATCCACCTGTGTGTAATCAAGTCTCCGTATAAATGCACCTGCACTGTGATAGTCTCAGAGGTCCCGTTAAAAGCGCAGAGAGCATCATGAAGAACAAGGAACACACCAGGCAGGTCCGAGATACTGTTGTAAAGAAGTTTAAAGACGGATTTGGATACAAAAAGATTTCCCAAGCTTTAAACATCCCAAGGAGCACTGTGCAAGCGATAATATTGAAATGGAAGGAGTATCAGACCACTGCAAATCTACCAAGACCTGGCCGTCCCTCTAAACTTTCATACAAGGAGAAGACTGATCAGGAGATGCAGCCAAGAGGCCCATGATCACTCTGGATGAACTGCAGAGATCTACAGCTGAGGTGGGAGACTCTGTCCATAGGACAACAATCAGTCGTATATTGCACAAATCTGGCCTTTATGGAAGTGGCAAGAAGAAAGCCATTTCTTAAAGATATCCATAAAAAGTGTCGTTTAGAGTTTGCCACAAGCCACCTAGGAGGTACTCTGGTCAGATGAAACCAAAATTTAACTTTTTGGCAACAATGCAAAACGTTATGTTTGGCGTAAAAGCAACACAGCTCATCACAATGAACACACCATCCCCACTGTCAAACATGGTGGTGGCAGCATCATGGTTTGGGCCTGCTGCACCTTCAGCAGGGACAGGGAAGATAGTTAAAATTGATGGGAAGATGGATGGAGCCAAATACAGGACCATTCTGGAAGAAAACATGATGGAGTCTGCAAAGAAGACCTGAGACTGGGACAGAGATTTGTCTCCAACAAGACAATGATCCAAAACATAAGCAAAATCTACAATGGAATGGTTCAGAAATAAACGCCTCAGGTGTTAGAATGGCCAAGTCAAAGTCCAGACCTAGATCAATCGAGAATCTGTGGAAAGAACTGAAAACTGCTGTTCACAAATGCTCTCCATCCAACCTCACGGAGCTCGAGCTGTTTTGCAAGGAGGAATGGGAAAAAATGTCAGTCTTTCGATGTGCAAAACTGATAGAGACATACCCCAAGCGACTTACAGCTGTAATCGCAGCAAAAGGTGGCGCTACAAAGTATTAATTTAAGGGGGCTGAATAATTTTGCACTCCCAATTTTCAGTTTTTGATTTGTTAAAAAAGTTTGAAATATCCAATAAATGTCGTTCCACTTCATGATTGTGTCCCACTTGTTGTTGATTCTTCACAAAAAAATACAGTTTTATATCTTTATGTTTGAAGCCTGAAATGTGACAAAAGGTCGCAAAGTTCAAGGGGGCCGAATACTTTCGCAAGGCACTGTAATATGACATTTGTAATGTCTTTATTGTTTTGAAACTTCTGTATGTGTGATGTCTACTGTTAATTTTTATTGTTTATTTCACTTTATATATTATCTACCTTACTTGCTTTGGCAATGTTAACACGTTTCCCATGCCAATAAAGCCCTTGAAT
>NW_027003301.1:0-5518 GCF_036934945.1 Oncorhynchus masou masou
TAGCCTACACCTGGCTGCCTGGGGCACATAGCCTACACCTGGCTGCCTGGAGGCACATAGCCTACACCTGGCTGCCTGAGACACATAGCCTACACCTGGCTGCCTGAGACACATAGCCTACACCTGGCTGCCTGAGGCACACGTAGCCTACACCTGGCTGCCTGAGACACACGTAGCCTACACCTGGCTGCCTGAGGCACGTAGCCTACACCTGGCTGCCTGAGACACATAGCCTACACCTGGCTGCCTGAGACACATAGCCTACACCTGGCTGCCTGAGACACGTAGCCTACACCTGGCTGCCTGAGACACATAGCCTACACCTGGCTGCCTGAGACACATAGCCTACACCTGGCTGCCTGAGACACGTAGCCTACACCTGGCTGCCTGAGACACAGTAGCCTACACCTGGCTGCCTGAGACACATAGCTCTACACCTGGCTGCCTGAGACACATAGCCTACACCTGGCTGCCTGAGACACATAGCCTACACCTGGCTGCCTGAGACACGTAGCCTACACCTGGCTGCCTGAGACACATGGCCTACACCTGGCTGCCTGAGGGCACGTAGCCTACACCTGGCTGCCTGAGACACATAGCCTACACCTGGCTGCCTGAGACACGTAGCCTACACCTGGCTGCCTGAGACACATAGCCTACACCTGGCTGCCTGAGACACGTAGCCTACACCTGGCTGCCTGGGGCACACATAGCCTACACCTGGCTGCCTGAGGCACATAGCCTACACCTGGCTGCCTGAGACACATAGCCTACACCTGGCTGCCTGAGACACGTGGCCTACACCAGGCTGCCCGAGGCACATAGCCTACACCTGGCTGCCTGAGACACATAGCCTACACCTGGCTGCCTGAGACACATAGCCTACACCTGGCTGCCTGAGACACATAGTCTACACCTGGCTGCCTGGGGAACATAGCCTACACCTGGCTGCCTGGGGCACATAGCCCACACCTGGCTGTCTGAGACACATAGCCTACACCTGGCTGCCTGAGACACGTGGCCTACACCAGGCTGCCCGAGGCACATAGCCTACACCTGGCTGCCTGAGACACGTAGCCTACACCTGGCTGCCTGGGGCACATAGCCTACACCTGGCTGCCTGAGGCACATAGCCTACACCTGGCTGCCTGAGACACGTAGCCTACACCTGGCTGCCTGAGGCACGTAGCCTACACCTGGCTGCCTGTGGCACGTAGCCTACACCTGGCTGCCTGGGGCACATAGCCTACACCTGGCTGCCTGGGGCACGTAGCCTACAACTGGCTGCCTGGGGCACATAGCCTACACCTGGCTGCCTGGGGCACATAGCTCACACCTGGCTGTCTGAGACACATAGCCTACACTGGGCTGCCTGAGACACATAGCCTACACCTGGCTGCCTGAGACACATAGCCTACACCTGGCTGCCTGAGACACATAGTCTACACCTGGCAGCCTGAGACACGTAGCCTACACCTGGCTGCCTGAGGCACATAGCAGCCTACACTGGGCTGCCTGAGGCACATAGCCTACACCTGGCTGCCTGAGACACGTAGCCTACACCTGGCTGCCTGAGACACATAGCCTACACCTGGCTGCCTGAGACACATAGCCTACACCTGGCTGCCTGAGACACATAGCCTACACCTGGCTGCCTGAGACACGTAGCCTACACCTGGCTGCCTGAGACACATAGCCTACACCTGGCTGCCTGAGACACGTAGCCTACACCTGGCTGCCTGAGACACATAGTCTACACCTGGCTGCCTGAGACACGTAGCCTACACCTGGCTGCCTGAGACACGTAGCCTACACCTGGCTGCCCGAGGCACATAGTCTACACCGGGCTGCCTGAGACACATAGTCTACACCTGGCTGCCTGAGACACGTAGTCTACACCTGGCTGCCTGAGACACATAGCCTACACCTGGCTGCCTGAGACATGTAGCCTACACCGGGCTGCCTGAAACACATAGTCTACACCGGGCTGCCTGAGACACGTAGCCTACACCTGGCTGCCTGAGACACATAGCCTACACCTGGCTGCGTGAGACACGAGCCTACACCTTGCTGCCTGAGACACGTAGCCTACACCTTGCTGCCTGAGACACGTAGCCTACACCTTGCTGCCTGAGACACATAGCCTACACCTTGCTGCCTGAGACACATAGCCTACACCTGGCTGCCTGAGACACATAGCCTACACCTGGCTGCCTGAGACACATAGCCTACAACTGGCTGCCTGAAACATGTAGCCTACACCTGGCTGCCTGAGGCACGTAGCCTACACCTGGCTGCCTGAGGCACATAGTCTACACCTGGCTGCCTGAGACACGTAGCCTACACCTGGCTGCCTGAGACACATAGCCTACACCTGGCTGCCTGAGACACATAGCCTACACCTGGCTGCCTGAGACACGTAGCCTACACCTGGCTGCCCGAGGCACATAGTCTACACCGGGCTGCCTGAGACACATAGCCTACACCTGGCTGCCTGAGACACATAGCCTACACCTGGCTGCCTGGAGACACGTAGCCTACACCGGGCTGCCTGAGACACATAGTCTCACACCTGGCTGCCTGAGACACGTAGCCTACACCTGGCTGCCTGAGACACATAGTCTACACCTGGCTGCCTGAGACACGTAGCCTACACCTGGCTGCCTGAGACACGTAGCCTACACCTGGCTGCCCGAGGCACATAGCTCTACACCGGGCTGCCTGAGACACATAGTCTACACCTGGCTGCCTGAGACACATAGTCTACACCTGGCTGCCTGAGACACATAGCCTACACCTGGCTGCCTGAGACACATAGCCTACACCTGGCTGCCTGAGACACATAGCCTACACCTGGCTGCCTGAGACACGTAGCCTACACCTGGCTGCCTGAGGCACATAGCCTACACCTGGCTGCCTGAGACACATAGCCTCACACCTGGCTGCCTGAGACACGTAGCCCACACCTGGCTGCCTGAGACACATAGCCTACACCTGGCTGCCTGAGACACGTAGCCTACACCTGGCTGCCTGGGGCACATAGCCTACACCTGGCTGCCTGAGGCACATAGCCTACACCTGGCTGCCTGAGACACGTAGCCTACACCTGGCTGCCTGAGACACGTAGCCTACACCTGGCTGCCTGAGGCACGTAGCCTACACCTGGCTGCCTGGGGCACATAGCCTACACCTGGCTGCCTGGGGCACGTAGCCTACAACCTGGCTGCCTGGGGCACATAGCTCTACACCTGGCTGCCTGGGGCACATAGCTCACACCTGGCTGTCTGAGACACATAGCCTACACCTGGGCTGCCTGAGACACATAGCCTACACCTGGCTGCCTGAGACACATAGCCTACACCTGGCTGCCTGAGACACATAGTCTACACCTGGCAGCCTGAGGCACGTAGCCTACACCTGGCTGCCTGAGGCACGTAGCCTACACCGGGCTGCCTGAGGCACATAGCCTACACCTGGCTGCCTGAGGACACATAGCCTACACCTGGCTGCCTGAGACACATAGCCTACACCTTGCTGCCTGAGACACATAGCCTACACCTGGCTGCCTGAGACACATAGCCTACACCTGGCTGCCTGAGACACATAGCCTACACCTGGCTGCCTGAGACACGTAGCCTACACCTGGCTGCCTGAGACACATAGTCTACACCTGGCTGCCTGAGACACGTAGCCTACACCTGGCTGCCTGAGACACGTAGCCTACACCTGGCTGCCCGAGGCACATAGTCTACACCGGGCTGCCTGAGACACATAGTCTACACCTGGCTGCCTGAGACACGTAGTCTACACCTGGCTGCCTGAGACACATAGCCTACACCTGGCTGCCTGAGACATGTAGCCTACACCGGGCTGCCTGAAACACATAGTCTACACCGGGCTGCCTGAGACACGTAGCCTACACCTGGCTGCCTGAGACACATAGCCTACACCTGGCTGCGTGAGACACGTAGCCTACACCTTGCTGCCTGAGACACGTAGCCTACACCTTGCTGCCTGAGACACGTAGCCTACACCTTGCTGCCTGAGACACATAGCCTACACCTTGCTGCCTGAGACACATAGCCTACACCTGGCTGCCTGAGACACATAGCCTACACCTGGCTGCCTGAGACACATAGCCTACACCTGGCTGCCTGAAACATGTAGCCTACACCTGGCTGCCTGAGGCACGTAGCCTACACCTGGCTGCCTGAGGCACATAGTCTACACCTGGCTGCCTGAGACACGTAGCCTACACCTGGCTGCCTGAGACACATAGCCTACACCTGGCTGCCTGAGACACATAGCCTACACCTGGCTGCCTGAGACACGTAGCCTACACCTGGCTGCCTGGGCACAAGCCTACTGGCTGCCTGAGGCACATAGTCTACACCTGGCTGCCTGAGACACGTAGCCTACACCTGGCTGCCTGAGACACATAGCCTACACCTGGCTGCCTGAGGCACATAGCCTACACCGGGCTGCCTGAGACACATAGTCTACACCTGGCTGCCTGAGACACGTAGCCTACACCTGGCTGCCTGAGACACATAGTCTACACCTGGCTGCCTGAGACACGTAGCCTACACCTGGCTGCCTGAGACACGTAGCCTACACCTGGCTGCCCGAGACACATAGTCTACACCGGGCTGCCTGAGACACATAGTCTACACCTGGCTGCCTGAGACACGTAGCCTACACCTGGCTGCCTGAGACACATAGCCTACACCTGGCTGCCTGAGACATGTAGCCTACACCGGGCTGCCTGAAACACATAGTCTACACCGGGCTGCCTGAGACACGTAGCCTACACCTGGCTGCCTGAGACACGTAGCCTACACCTGGCTGCGTGGGACACAGTAGCCTACACCTTGCTGCCTGAGACACGTAGCTCTACACCGCTGCCTGAGACACGTAGCCTACACCTTGCTGCCTGAGACACATGGCCCTACGCCACTGCTGCCTGGGACACATGGCCTACTGCCTGAAGCACGCCTGAGGACACACAGCCTACACCTGGCTGCACTGGGACACATAGCCTACACCTGGCTGCCTGAGACATGTAGCCTACACTCTGGCTGCCTGAGGCACGTAGCCTACACCTGGCTGCCTGAGTCACATAGTCACCACACCTGGCTGCCTGAGACACGTAAGCCTACACCTGGCTGCCGGAGACACACGCAGCCCTACACCCTGGCTGCCTGAGGCACGTGATGCTACACCTGGCTGCCCCTGAGGCACGTAGCCTACACCTGGCTGCCTGAGACACGTAGCCTACACCTGGCTGCCTGAGACACATAGTCTACACCTGGCTGCCTGAGACACGGTAGCCTACACCTGGCTGCCTGAGACACATAGCCTACACCTGGCTGCCCGAGACACCTGCAGTCACACCTGGCTGCCTGAGACACATAGCCTACACCTGGCTGCCTGAGGACACATAGCCTACACCTGGCTGCCCGAGACACGTAGCCTACACCGGGCTGCCTGAGACACATAGTCTACACCTGGCTGCCTG
>NW_027003302.1:0-5516 GCF_036934945.1 Oncorhynchus masou masou
TTTCCTCTTGGTTCCTATAATTAGTCAAATAATAATGATTATTTTGCTCTAAATCCCCAATTTAGACCGACCCACTGAGTTAAAGATGGACCAGCCCATCAGGCTTTTGCCTGAATTGCCCCAGGGCCAGTTCTACAATGGGTTCACCAGTCCACAACTGATGATTGTAAAATACGATACGACTTGAAATATAAAGACAATAAAAGATGATGAAACATTTCAGTCATTCATTATTTCCCAGAAACGGTACCATGACTGTCAGGCGGGGAATCAGCCAATGATTTATCATGATAACGATCTGGTAGGTTTACTGGCAAGGAGTCTGTTGGAGAGGAAACGCATACACCCAACGTCCCTGCTCCCTCTACACCCAACGTCCCTGCTTCTGGTCCCTCTACACCCAACGTCCCTGCTTCTGGTCCCTCTACACCCAACGTCCCTGCTTCTGGTCCCTCATACAGTCCCCAACTGTCCCCTGCTCCCTCTACACCCACCCGTGCCTCTGCTCCCTCTACACCCAACGTCCCTGCTTCTGGTCCCTCTACACCTGTCTCCCTGCTTCTGGTCCCTCTACACCCAACGCCCCTGCTTCTGGTCCCTCTACCCAACGTCCCTGCTCCCTCTACACTGTCTCCCTGCTTCTGGTCCCTCTACACCCAACGTCCCTGCTTCTGTCACCTCTACACTGTCTCCCTGCTTCTGGTCCCTCTACACCCAACGTCCCTGCTTCTGGTCCCTCTACACCCAACGTCCCTGCTTCTGGTCCCTCTACACCCAACGTCCCTGCTTCTGGTCCCTCTACACCCAACGTCCCTGCTTCTGGTCCCTCTACACCCAACGTCCCTGCTTCTGGTCCCTCTACACCTAACGTCCCTGCTTCTGGTCCCTCTACACCCAACGTCCCTGCTTCTGGTCCCTCTACACCCAACGTCCCTGCTTCTGGTCCCTCTACACCCGTCGTCCCTGCTTCTGGTCCCTCTACACCCAACGTCCCTGCTTCTGGTCCCTCTACACCTGTCGTCCCTGCTTCTGGTCCCTCTACACCCAACGTCCCTGCTTCTGGTCCCTCTACACCCAACGTCCCTGCTTCTGGTCCCTCTACACCTAACGTCCCTGCTTCTGGTCCCTCTACACCTGTCTCCCTGCTTCTGGTCCCTCTACACTGTCTCCCTGCTTCTGGTCCCTCTACACCCAACGTCCCTGCTTCTGGTCCCTCTACACTAACGTCCCTGCTTCTGGTCCCTCTACACCTGTCGTCCCTGCTTCTGGTCCCTCTACACTGTCTCCCTGCTTCTGGTCCCTCTACACCTGTCGTCCCTGCTTCTGGTCCCTCTACACCCAACGTCCCTGCTTCTGGTCCCTCTACACCCAACGTCCCTGCTTCTGGTCCCTCTACACCCAACGTCCCTGCTTCTGGTCCCTCTACACTGTCTCCCTGCTTCTGGTCCCTCTACACTGTCGTCCCTGCTTCTGGTCCCTCTACACCCAACGTCCCTGCTTCCTGGTCCCTCTACACTAGACAGCGCTCAGTCACGTCCTCATCAACACTAGATACCAGACTGGAGGCCTCTCCTGCGTCCCTCTGCACACTAGACAACTAGCTTCACAACACTAGATACCAGACTGGAGGCCTCTCCTCGTCCCTCTATACTAGACAACTAGCTTCACAATACTAGATACCAGACTGGAGGCCTATCCTGGTCCCTCTACACTGAACAACTAGCTTCACAATACTAGATACCAGACTGGAGGCCTCTCCTGGTCCCTCTACACTAGACAACTAGCTTCAGTCACGTCCTCATCAACACTAGAAACAATACTGGAGGCCTCTCCTCGTCCCTCACACACTAGACAACTAGCTTCACAACACTAGATACCAGACTGGAGGCCTCTCCTGGTCCCTCTACACTAGACAACTAGCTTAGCAACACTAGATACCAGACTGGAGGCCTCTCCTGGTCCCTCTACACTAGACGTCCCTAGCTTCTGGTCCTCTACACAGTCTGGACCCTGCTCCTGGTCCCTCTACACTAGACAACAAGCTTCTGGTCTCCTCATCAACACTGTCTCCAGACTGCTTCTGGTCCCTCTACACCAACGCCCCTAGCTTCTGGTCCCACTAGATACCAACTGGAGGCCTCTCCTGGTCCCTCTACACGTAGACAACTAAGCTTCATCAACACTAGATACCAGACTGGAGGCCTCTCCTGGTCCCTCTATAATAGACAACTAGCTTCAGTCCCCCACACCTAACGCCCCAACACTAGATACCACACTGGAGGCCTCTCCTGGTCCCTCTACACCTAACGCCTAGCTTCACAACACTAGATACCTGCTTGGTCCCTCTACACCCAACGTCCCTGCTTCTGGTCCCTCTATAATGTCTCCCTGCTTCAGTCACGTCCTCATCAATACTAGATACCAGACTGGTCCCTGCTTCTGGTCCCTCTACACAACTAGCTTCTGGTCACTAGATACCAGACGCCCCTCTCCTGGTCCCTTCTACACTAGACAACTAGCTTCTGGTCAACACTACACCCAACGGCCTCTCCTGGTCCCTCTACACCAACAACTAGCTTCACAACACTAGATATACTGTCTCCCTCTCCTGGTCCCTCTACACTAACAACTAGCTTCACAACACTACATACCAGACGCCCCTCTCTGGTCCCTCTACACTAGACAACTAGCTTCACAACACTAGATACCAGACTGGAGACTCTCCTCGTCTCTACACTAGACAACTAGCTTCACAACACTAGATACACTGAGGCCTCTCCTGGTCCCTCTACACCAACAACTAGCTTCAGGGTCACTAGATACCAGACTCCCCTCTCCTGGTCCCTCTTACTGTCAACTCCTTCTGCTTCTGATACCAGACTGGAGGCCTCTCCTGGTCCCCTACACTGTCTCCCTGCTTCTGGTCCTCTACACTGTCTCCCTGCTTCTGGTCCCTCTACACTGTCTCCTGCTTCTGGTCCCTCTACACCCAACGTCCCTGCTTCTGGTCCCTCTACACCCAACGTCCCTGCTTCTGGTCCCTCTACACCCAACGTCCCTGCTTCTGGTCCCTCTACACCCAACGTCCCTGCTTCTGGTCCCTCTACACCCAACGTCCCTGCTTCTGCTCCCTCTACACTGTCTCCCTGCTTCTGGTCCCTCTACACCCAACGTCCCTGCTTCTGGTCCCTCTATGCTGTCTCCCTGCTTCTGGTCCCTCTATACTGTCTCCCTGCTTCTGGTCCCTCTACACCCAACGTCCCTGCTTCTGGTCCCTCTATACTGTCTCCCTGCTTCTGGTCCCTCTACACTGTCTCCCTGCTTCTGGTCCCTCTACACTGTCTCCCTGCTTCTGGTCCCTCTACACCTGTCGTCCCTGCTTCTGGTCCCTCTACACCCAACGTCCCTGCTTCTGGTCCCTCTACACCCAACGTCCCTGCTTCTGGTCCCTCTACACTCGTCTCCCTGCTTCTGGTCCCTCTACACCCAACGTCCCTGCTTCTGGTCCCTCTACACTGTCTCCCTGCTTCTGGTCCCTCTACACTGTCTCCCTGCTTCTGGTCCCTCTATGCTGTCTCCCTGCTTCTGGTCCCTCTATACTGTCTCCCTGCTTCTGGTCCCTCTACACTGTCTCCCTGCTTCTGGTCCCTCTACACTCGTCTCCCTGCTTCTGGTCCCTCTACACCTGTCGTCCCTGCTTCTGGTCCCTCTACACCTGTCGTCCTGCTTCTGGTCCCTCTATACTGTCTCCCTGCTTCTGGTCCCTCTATGCTGTCTCCCTGCTTCTGGTCCCTCTACACCCATCGTCCCTGCTTCTGGTCCCTCTATGCTGTCTCCCTGCTTCTGGTCCCTCTATACTGTCTCCCTGCTTCTGGTCCCTCTACACTGTCTCCCTGCTTCTGGTCCCTCTATACTGTCTCCCTGCTTCTGGTCCCTCTATACTGTCTCCCTGCTTCTGGTCCCTCTATGCTGTCTCCCTGCTTCTGGTCCCTCTATACTGTCTCCCTGCTTCTGGTCCCTCTATACTGTCTCCCTGCTTCTGGTCCCTCTATACTGTCTCCCTGCTTCTGGTCCCTCTACACTGTCTCCCTGCTTCTGGTCCCTCTATACTGTCTCCCTGCTTCTGGTCCCTCTATACTGTCTCCCTGCTTCTGGTCCCTCTATACTGTCTCCCTGCTTCTGGTCCCTCTATACTGTCTCCCTGCTTCTGGTCCCTCTATACTGTCTCCCTGCTTCTGGTCCCTCTATACTGTCTCCCTGCTTCTGGTCCCTCTATACTGTCTCCCCCTGCTTCTGGTCCCTCTATACTGTCTCCCTGCTTCTGGTCCCTCTATGCTGTCTCCCTGCTTCTGGTCCCTCTATACTGTCTCCCTGCTTCTGGTCCCTCTATACTGTCTCCCTGCTTCTGGTCCCTCTATACTGTCTCCCTGCTTCTGGTCCCTCTATACTGTCTCCCTGCTTCTGGTCCCTCTATACTGTCTCCCTGCTTCTGGTCCCTCTATACTGTCTCCCTGCTTCTGGTCCCTCTATGCTGTCTCCCTGCTTCTGGTCCCTCTATACACTCTCCCTGCTTCTGGTCCCTCTACACTGTCTCCCTGCTTCTGGTCCCTCTACACTGTCTCCCTGCTTCTGGTCCCTCTATACTGTCTCCCTGCTTCTGGTCCCTCTATACTGTCTCCCTGCTTCTGGTCCCTCTATACTGTCTCCCTGCTTCTGGTCCCTCTATACTGTCTCCCTGCTTCTGGTCCCTCTATACTGTCTCCCTGCTTCTGGTCCCTCTATACTGTCTCCCTGCTTCTGGTCCCTCTATACTGGCTCCTGCTTCTGGTCCCTCTATACTGTCTCCCTGCTTCTGCTCCCTCTATACTGTCTCCCTGCTTCTGGTCCCTCTATACTGTCTCCCTGCTTCTGGTCCCTCTACACTGTCTCCCTGCTTCTGGTCCCTCTATGCTGTCTCCCTGCTTCTGGTCCCTCTATACTGTCTCCCTGCTTCTGGTCCCTCGTCTGGTCCCTCTATACTGTCTCCCTGCTTCTGGTCCCTCTATACTGTCTCCCTGCTTCTGGTCCCTCTATACTGTCTCCCTGCTTCTGGTCCCTCTATACTGTCTCCCTGCTTCTGGTCCCTCTATGCTGTCTCCCTGCTTCTGGTCCCTCTATGCTGTCTCCCTGCTTCTGGTCCCTCTATACTGTCTCCCTGCTTCTGGTCCCTCTATACTGTCTCCCTGCTTCTGGTCCCTCTATACTGTCTCCCTGCTTCTGGTCCCTCTATACTGTCTCCCTGCTTCTGGTCCCTCTATACTGTCTCCCTGCTTCTGGTCCCTCTATGCTGTCTCCCTGCTTCTGGTCCCTCTATACACTCTCCCTGCTTCTGGTCCCTCTACACTGTCTCCCTGCTTCTGGTCCCTCTATACTGTCTCCCTGCTTCTGGTCCCTCTATACTGTCTCCTGCTTCTGGTCCCTCTGTCTGTGTCCCTGCTTCTGGTCCCTCTATGCTGTCTCCCTGCTTCTGGTCCCTC
>NW_027003303.1:0-5516 GCF_036934945.1 Oncorhynchus masou masou
ACAGCAATACCTAGCTAAATGTTTGTGTTTCTAGCTCCAACAGTAATACCGAGCTAAATGCTTCTGTTTCTAGCTCCAACAGCACAGTAAAAGCTAGCTAAATGATTGTGTTACTAGCTCCAACAGCACATTAATACCTTGCTGAATGTTTGTTCCCTAGCTCCAACAGTAGTACAAAGCGAAATGCTTGTGTTCCTAGCTCCAACAGTAATACCTAGTTAAATGCTTGTGTTTCTAGCTCCAACAGTAATACCTAGCTAAATGCTTGAGTTTCTAGCTCCAACAGTACAGTGTTACCTAGCTAAATGCTTGTGTTTCTAGCTCCAACAGTACAGTAATAACTAGCTAAATGCTTGTGTATCTAGCTCCAACAGTACAGTAAAACCTAGCCAAATGCTTGTGCTTCTAGCTCCAACAGTACAGTAATACCTAGTTAAAGGCTTGTGTTTCTAGCTCCAAAAGCAATACCTAGTTAAATGTTTGTGTTTCTAGCTCCAACAGCAATACCTAGCTAAATGTTTGTGTTTCTAGCTCCAAAGTAATACCGAGCTAAAGTTTCTAGCTCCAACAGCACAGTAAAAGCTAGCTAAATGATTGTGTTACTAGCTCCAACAGCACAGTAATACCTTGCTGAATGTTTGTTCCCTAGCTCCAACAGTAGTACAAAGCGAAATGCTTGTGTTCCTAGCTCCAACAGTAATACCTAGTTAAATGCTTGTGTTTCTAGCTCCAACAGTAATACCTAGCTAAATGCTTGAGTTTCTAGCTCCAACAGTACAGTGTTACCTAGCTAAATGCTTGTGTTTGCAGCTCCAACAGTACAGTAATACCTAGCTAAAGGCTTGTGTTTCTAGCTCCAACAGCACAGTAATACCTAGCTAAATGCTTGTGTTCCTCTCTCCAACAGTAATACCTAGCTAAATGCTTGTGTTTCTAGCTCCAACAGTACAGTAATACCAAGCCAAATGCTTGTGTTTCTAGCTCCAACAGTAATACCTAGCTAAATGCTTGTGATTCTAACTCCAACAGTAATACCTAGCTAAATGATTGTGTTTCTAGCTCCAACAGTAATACCTAGCTAAATGCTTGTGTTCCTAGCTCCAACAGTAATACCTAGCTAAATGCTTGTGTTTCTAGCTCCAACAGTAATACCTAGCCAAATGCTTGTGTTTCTAGCTCCAACAGTAATACCTAGCTAAATGCTTGTGTTTCTAGCTCCAACAGTAATATCTAACTAAATGCTTGTGTTTCTAGCTCCAACAGTAATAACTAACTAAATGCTTGTGTTTCTAGCTCCAACAGTAATACCTCGCCAAATGCTTGTGTGTCTAGCTCCAACAGTAATACCTCGCCAAATGCTTGTGTTTCTAGCTCCAACAGTAATACCTCGCCAAATGCTTGTGTTTCTACCTCCAACAGTAATAACTAACTAAATGCTTGTGTTTCTAGCTCCAACAGTACAGTAATACCTAGCTAAATACTTGTGTTCCTAGCTCCAACAGTAATACCTATCTAAATGCTTGTGTTTCTAGCTCCAACAGTAATTCCTAGCCAAATGCTTGTGTTTGTAGCTCCAACAGTAATACCTCGCCAAATGCTTGTGTTTCTAGCTCCAACAGTAATAACTAGCCAAATGCTTGTGTTTCTACCTCAAACAGTAATAACTAACTAAATGCTTGCGTTTCTAGCTCCAACAGTAATACCTAGCCAAATGCTTGTGTTTCTAGCTCCAACAGTAATACCTAGCTAAATGCTTGTGTTTCTAGCTCCAACAGTAATACCTCGCCAAATGCTTGTGTTTCTACCTCCAACAGTAATAACTAACTAAATGCTTGTGTTTCTAGCTCCAACAGTACAGTAATACCTAGCTAAATACTTGTGTTCCTAGCTCCAACAGTAATACCTGTCTAAATGCTTGTGTTCCTAGCTCCAACAGTAATTCCTAGCCAAATGCTTGTGTTTCTAGCTCCAACAGTAATACCTCGCCAAATGCTTGTGTTTCTAGCTCCAACAGTAATAACTAGCCAAATGCTTGTGTTTCTACCTCAAACAGTAATAACTAACGAAATGCTTGCGTTTCTAGCTCCAACAGTAATACCTAGCCAAATGCTTGTGTTTCTAGCTCCAACAGTAATACCTAGCTAAATGCTTGTGTTTCTAGCTCCAACAGTAATACCTAGCTAAAATCTTGTGTTCCAAGCTCCAACAGTAATACCTAGCTAAATGCTTCTGTTTCTAGCTCCAACAGCACAGTAATACCTAGTTAAAGGCTTGTGTTTCTTGCTCCAACAGCAATACCTAATTAAAGGCTTGTGTTTCTGGCTCCAACGGTAATACCTAGCTAAATGGTTGTGTTTGAAGCTCCAACAGTACAGTAATACCTAGTTAAAGGCTTGTGTTTCTAGCTCCAACAGCAATACCTAGGTAAAGGCTTGTGTTTCTAGCTCCAACAGCAATACCTAGGTAAAGGCTTGTGTTTCTAGCTCCAACAGCAATACCTAGTTAAAGGCTTGTGTTTCTTGCTCCAACAGTAATACCTCGCTAAATGTTTGTGTGTCTAGCTCCAACAGTACAGTAATACCTAGCTAAATGCTTGTGTTTCTAGCTCCGACGGCAATACCTAGCTAAATTTGTGTTTTATACTCCAACAGTACAGTAATACCTAGCTAAATGTTTGTGTTTCTAGCTCCAACAGTAATACCTAGCTAAATGCTTGGGTTTCTTGCTCCAACAATAATACCTAGCAAAATGTTTGTGTTTCTGGCTCTAACAGTACAGTAATAACTAACTAAATGCTTGTGATTCTAGCTCCAACAGTACAGTAATAACTTACTAAATGCTTGTGTTTCTAGCTCCAACAGCAAAGCAATACTAAGCTAAATGCTTGTGTTTCTAGATACAACAGTAATACCTAGCTAAATGTTTGTGTTTATAGCTCCAGCAGTAATACCTATCTAAATGCTTGTGTTTCTAGCTCCAACAGTACAGTGTTACCTAGCTAAATGCTTGTATTCCTTCCTCCAACAGTAATACCTAGCTAAATTTTTTTGTTCCTTGCTCCAACAGTAAAACCTAGCTAAATGTTCGTGTTCCTAGCTCCAACAGTACAGTGTTACCTAGCTAAATGCTTATGTTCCTAGTTCCAACAGTAATACCCAACTAAATGCTTGTGTCTCTAGCTCCAACAGTAATAACTAACTAAATGCTTGTGTTCCTAACTCCAACAGTAATACCTAGCTAAATGCTTGTGTTTCTAGCTCCAACAGTAATACGTAGCTAAATGCTTGTGTTTCTAGCTCCAACCGTAATAACTAACTAAATGCTTGTGTTTCTTGCTCCAACAGTGTAGTAATACCTAGCTAAATGCTTGTGTTTCTAGCTCCAACAGTACAGTAACACCTATCTAAATGCTTGTGTTTCTAGCTCCAACAGTAATACCTAGCCAAATGCTTGTGTTTCTAGCTCCAACAGTAATACCTAGCTAAATGCTTGTGTTTCTAGCCCCAACAGTAATAACAGCTAAAATCTTGTGTTCCAAGCTCCAACAGTAATACCTAGCTAAATGCTTCTGTTTCTAGCTCCAACAGCACAGTAATACCTAGTTAAAGGCTTGTGTTTCTTGCTCCAACAGCAATACCTAGTTAAAGGCTTGTGTTTCTAGCTCCAACAGCAATACCTAGGTAAAGGCTTGTGTTTCTAGCTCCAACAGCAATACCTAGTTAAAGGCTTGTGTTTCTTGCTCCAACAGTAATACCTCGCTAAATGTTTGTGTGTCTAGCTCCAACAGTACAGTAATACCTAGCTAAATGCTTGTTTTCCTAGCTCCAATAGTAATACCTAGCTAAAGGCTTGTGTTTCTTGCTCCAACAATATAGTAATACCTAGCAAAATGCTTGTGTTTCTAGCTCCGACGGCAATACCTAGCTAAATTTGTGTTTCTAACTCCAACAGTACAGTAAAACCTAGCTAAATGTTTGTGTTTCTAGCTCCAACAGTAATACCTAGCTAAATGCTTGGGTTTCTTGCTCCAACAATAATACCTAGCAAACTGTTTGTGTTTCTGGCTCCAACAGTACAGTAATAACTAAATAAATGCTTGTGATTCTAGCTCCAACAGTACAGTAATAACTTACTAAATGCTTGTGTTTCTAGATACAACAGTAATACCTAGCTAAATGTTTGTGTTTATAGCTCCAGCAGAAATACCTAGCTAAATGCTTGTGTTTCTAGCTCCATCAGTACAATAACACCTATCTAAATTCTTGTGTGTCTAGCTCCAACAGTACAGTGTTACCTAGCTAAATGCTTGTATTCCTTCCTCCAACAGTAATACCTAGCTAAATGCTTATGTTCCTAGTTCCAACAGTAATACCTAACTAAATGCTTGTGTCTCTAGCTCCAACAGTAATAATTAACTAAATGCTTGTGTTTCTAGCTCCAACAGTAATACTTAGCCAACTGCTTGTGTTTCTAGCTCCAACAGTAATAACTAACTAAATGCTTGTGTTTCTAGCTCCAACAGTAATACCTAGCCAAATACTTGTGTTTCTAGCTCCAACAGTAATACCTAGCTAAATGCTTGTGTTCCTAGCTCCAACAGTAATACCTAGCTAAATGCTTGTGTTCATAGCTCCAACAGTATTACCAAACTAAATGCTTGTGTTCCTAGCTCCAACAGTAATACCTAGCTAAATGCTTGTGTTTCTAGCTCCAACAGTAATACGTAGCTAAATGCTTGTGTTTCTAGCTCCAACCGTTATAACTAACTAAATGCGTGTGTTTCTTGCTCCAACAGTACGGTAATACCGAACTAAATGCTTGTGTTTCTAGCTCCAACAGTAATAAATAACTAACTAAATGCATGTGTTTCTAGCTCCAACAGTGTAGTAATACCTAGCTAAATGCTTGTAACTCTAGCTCCAACAGTACAGTAATAACTGACTAAATGCTTGTGTTTCTAGCTCCAACAGCAAAGCAATACCAAGCTAAATGCTTGTGTTTCTAGATACAACAGTAATACCTAGCTAAATGTTTGTGTTTATAGCTACTGCAGTAATACCTAGCTAAATGCTTGTGTTTCTAGCTCCAAAAGTACAATAACACCTATCTAAATGCTTGTGTGTCTAGCTCCAACAGTACAGTGTTACCTAGCTAAATGCTTGTATTCCTTCCTCCAACAGTAATACCTAGCTAAATTTTTTTGTTTGTTGCTCCAACAGTAAAACCTAGCTAAATGCTCGTGTTCCTAGCTCCAACAGTACAGTGTTACCTAGCTAAATGCTTGTGTTCCTAGCACCAACAGTAATACCTAGCTAAATGCTTGTGTCTCTAGCTCCAACAGTAATAACTAACTAAATGCTTGTGTTTCTAGCTCCAACAGTAATACCTAGCCAAATGCTTGTGTTTCTAGCTCCAACAGTAATACCTAGCTAAATGCTTGTGTTCCTTGCTCCAACAGTAATACCTAGCTAAATGCTTGTGTTCATAGCTTCAACAGTATTACCAAACTAAACGCT
>NW_027003304.1:0-5515 GCF_036934945.1 Oncorhynchus masou masou
ATGTCAAAGGGAACACTACTGACACCTATATATAGGGAACACTACTGACACCTGTCTAGATGTCTATAGGGAACACTACTGACACCTGTCTAGATGTCTATAGGGAAAACTACTGACACCTGTCTAGATGTCTATAGGGAACACTACTGACACCTGTCTAGATGTCTATAGGGAACACTACTGACACCTGTCTAGATGTCTATAGGGAGCACTACTGACACCTGTCTCGATGTCTATAGGGAACACTACTGACACCTGTCTAGATGTCTATAGGGGAACACTACTTACACCTGCTCCTAGATGTCTATAGGGGAACACTACTGACACCTGTCTAAATGTCTATGGGAACACTACTGACACCTGTCTAGATGTCTATAGGGAACACTACTGACACCTGTCTAGATGTCTATAGGGAACACTACTGACACCTGTCTATAGGGAACACGACTGACACCTGTTTATAGGGAACACTACTGACACCTGTCTAGATGTCTATAGGGAACACTACTGACACCTGTCTAGATGTCTATAGGGAACACTACTGATAGCTGTCTAGATGTCTACAGGGAACACTACTGACACCTGTCTAATGGGAACACTACTGACACCTGTCTACAGGGAACACTACTGACACCTGTCTATAGGGAACACTTCTGACACCTGTCTACAGGGAACACTACTGACACCTGTCTACAGGGAACACTACTGACACCTGTCTATAGGGAACACTACTGACACCTATATATAGGGAACACTACTGACACCTGTCTAGATGTCTATAGGGAGCACTACTGACAGCTGTCTAGATGTCTATAGGGAACACTACTGACACCTGTCTAGATGTCAATAGGGAACACTACTGACACCTGTCTAGATGTCTATAGGGAACACTACTGACACCTGTCTAGATGTCTATAGGGAACACTACTGACACCTGTCTAGATGTCTATAGGGAACACTACTGACACCTGTCTAGATGTCTATAGGGAAAACTACTGACACCTGTCTATAGGGAACACTACTGACACCTGTCTAGATGTCTATAGGGAACACTACTGACACCTGTCTAGATGTCTATAGGGAACACTACTGACACCTGTCTAGATGTCTAAGGGAACACTACTGACACCTGTCTAGATGTCTATAGGGAACACTACTGACACCTGTCTAGATGTCTATAGGAGACACTACTGACACCTGTCTAGATGTCTATAGGGAACACTACTGACACCTGTCTAGATGTCTATAGGGAACACTACTGACACCTGTCTAGATGTCTAAGGGAACACTACTGACACCTGTCTAGATGTCTATAGGGAGCACTACTGACACCTGTCTAGATGTCATAGGGAACACTACTGACACCTGTCTAGATGTCTATAGGGAACACTACCTGTCTCGATGTCACACAACTATCTAGATGTCTATTGGGAACACTACTGACACCTGTCTAGATGTCTATAGGAACACTACTGACACCTGTCTAGGGAACACTACTGACACCTGTCTATAGGAACACTACTGACACCTGTCTAGATGTCTAGGGCACTACTGACACCTGTCTAGATGTCTATAGGGAACACTACTGACACCTGTCTAGATGTCTATAGGGAACACTACTGACACCTGTCTAGATGTCTATAGGGAACACTACTGACACCTGTCTAGATGTCAAAAGGGAACACTACTGACACCTGTCTAGATGTCTATAGGGAACACTACTGACACCTGTCTAGATGTCTATAGGGAGCACTACTGACAGCTGTCTAGATGTCTATAGGGAACACTACTGATAGCTGTCTAGATGTCTACAGGGAACACTACTGACACCTGTCTATAGGGAACACTACTGACACCTGTCTACAGGGAACACTACTGACACCTGTCTATAGGGAACACTTCTGACACCCTGTCTGACACCTGTCTATAGGGAACACTACTGACACCTATATATAGGGAACACTACTGACACCTGTCACCAGATGTCTATAGGGAACACTACTGACACCAGTCTATAGGGAAAACTACTGACACCTGTCTAGATGTCTATAGAACACACTGAACGGTCAGCTACTGACACCTGTCTAATGTCTATGGGGAACACTTCTGAAACCTGTCTAGATGTCTATAGGGAACACTACTGACACCTGTCTAGATGTCTATAGGGAACACTACTGACACCTGTCTAACTGTCTATAAGGGAACACTTCTGACACCTGTCTAGATGTCTATAGGGAACACTAATGACAGCTGTCTAGATGTCTATAGGAACACTACTGACAGCTGTCTAGATGTCTATAGGAAAACTACTGACACCTGTCTAGCTGTCTATAGGGAACACTTCTGACACCTGTCTAGATGTCTATGCAGGAGCACTACTGACACCTGTCTCGTGTCTATAGGGAACACATTTTGCTTTATCTAGATGTCTATAGGGAACACTACTGACACCTGTCTAAATGTCTATAGGGAACACTACTGACACCTGTCTAGATGTCTATAGGGAACACTACTGACACCTGTCTAGATGTCTATAGGGAACACACTGACACCTGTCTATAGGGAACACGACTGACACCTGTTTATAGGGAACACTACTGACACCTGTCTGTAGGGAACACTACTGACACCTGTCTAGATGTCTATAGGGAACACTACTGACACCTGTCTAGATGTCTATAGGGAACACTACTGACACCTGTCTCGATGTCTATAGGGAACACTACTGACAGCTGTCTAGATGTCTATAGGGAACACTACTGACACCTGTCTAGATGTCTATAGGGAACACTACTGACACCTGTCAGGGATGTCAATAGGGGAAACACTACTGACACCTGTCTAGATATCGATAGGGGAACTACTGACACCTGTCTAGATGTCTATAGGGAGCACTACTGACAGCTGTCTAGATGTCTATAGGGAACACTACTGATAGCTGTCTAGATGTCTACAGGGAACACTACTGACACCTGTCTATGGGAACACTACTGACACCTGTCTGGAGACACTACTGACACCTGTCTAGATGTCAAAAGGGAACACTACTGACACCTGTCTAGATGTCTATAGGGAACACTACTGACACCTGTCTAGATGTCTATAGGGAGCACTACTGACAGCTGTCTAGATGTCTATAGGGAACACTACTGACAGCTGTCTAGATGTCTATAGGGAACACTACTGACACCTGTCTACAGGGAACACTACTGACACCTGTCTATAGGGAACACTTCTGACACCTGTCTACAGGGAACACTACTGACACCTGTCTACAGGGAACACTACTGACACCTGTCGATAGGGGAACACTACTGACACCTGTCTAGATGTCTATAGGGAACACTACTGACACCTGTCTAGATGTCTATAGGGAACACTACTGACACCTGTCTATAGGGAACACGACTGACACCTGTTTATAGGGAACTACTACTGACACCTGTCTGTGGGAACTCTACTGACAGCTGTCTAGATGTCTATAGGGAACACTACTGACAGCTGTCTAGATGTCTACAGGGAACACTACTGACACCTGTCTATAGGGAACACTACTGACACCTGTCTACAGGGAACACTACTGACACCTGTCGACAGGGAACACTACTGACACCTGTCTATAGGGAACACTACTGACACCTTTTAGGGAACCTTAGATGTCTATAGGGAACACTACTGACACCAGTCTATAGGGAACACTCTGACACCTGTCTATAGGGAACACTACTGACACCTGTCTACAGGGAACACTACTGACACCTGTCTATAGGGAACACTACTGACACCTATATATAGGGAACACTACTGACACCTGTCTAGATGTCTATAGGGAGCACTACTGACAGCTGTCTAGATGTCTATAGGGAACACTACTGACACCTGTCTAGATGTCGATAGGGAACACTACTGACACCTGTCTAGATGTCTATAGGGAAAACTACTGACACCTGTCTAGATGTCTATAGGGAACACTACTGACACCTGTCTAGATGTCTATAGGGAACACTACTGACACCTGTCTAGATGTCTATAGGGAACACTACTGACACCTGTCTAGATGTCTATAGGGAACACTACTGACACCTGTCTAGATGTCTATAGGGAACACTACTGACACCTGTCTAGATGTCTATAGGGAACACTACTGACACCTGTCTAACTGTCTATAGGGAACACTACTGACACCTGTCTAGATGTCTATAGGGAACACTACTGACACCTGTCTAGATGTCTATAGGGAACACTACTGACAGCTGTCTAGATGTCTATAGGGAACACTACTGACACCTGTCTAGCTGTCTATAGGGAACACTTCTGACACCTGTCTAGATGTCTATAGGGAACACTACTGACACCTGTCTAGATGTCTATAGGGAACACTACTGACACCTGTCTAGATGTCTATAGGGAACACTACTGACACCTGTCTAGATGTCTATAGGGAACACTACTGACACCTGTCTAGATGTCTATAGGGAACACTACTGACACCTGTCTAGATGTCTATAGGGAACACTACTGACACCTGTCTAGATGTCTATAGGGAACACTACTGACACCTGTCTAGATGTCTATAGGGAACACTACTGACACCTGTCTAGATGTCTATAGGGAACACTACTGACACCTGTCTAGATGTCTATAGGGAACACTACTGACACCTGTCTGATGTCATAGGGAACACTACTGACACCTGTCTAGATGTCTATAGGGAACACTACTGACACCTGTCTAGATGTCTATAGGGAACACTACTGACACCTGTCTAGATGTCTATAGGGAACACTACTGACACCTGTCTAGATGTCTATAGGGAACACTACTGACACCTGTCTAGATGTCTATAGGGAACACTACTGACACCTGTCTAGATGTCTATAGGGAACACTACTGACACCTGTCTAGATGTCTATAGGGAACACTACTGACACCTGTCTAGATGTCTATAGGGAACACTACTGACACCTGTCTACGAATGTCTATAGGGAACACTACTGACACCTGTCATGTCATAGGGAACACTACTGACACCTGTCTAGATGTCTATAGGGAACACTACTGACACCTGTCTAGATGTCTATAGGGAACACTACTGACACCTGTCTAGATGTCTATAGGGAACACTACTGACACCTGTCTAGATGTCTATAGGGAACACTACTGACACCTGTCTAGATGTCTATAGGGAACACTACTGACACCTGTCTAGATGTCTATAGGGAACACTACTGACAGCTGTCTAGATGTCTATAGGGAACACTACTGATAGCTGTCTAGATGTCTACAGGGAACACTACTGACACCTGTCTATAGGGAACACTACTGACACCTGTCTACAGGGAACACTACTGACACCTGTCTATAGGGAACACTTCTGACACCTGTCTACAGGGAACACTACTGTACACGCCATATATAGGGAACACTACTGACACCTGTCTAGATGTCTATAGGGAACGCTACTGACACCTGTCTAGATGTCTATAAAGGGAACACTACTGACACCCGGTCTATA
>NW_027003305.1:0-12843 GCF_036934945.1 Oncorhynchus masou masou
TTGATGGGATTTGATGTAAAATATATCACTTGCCACTTTAAACAATGCTACTTAATATAATGTTTACATACCCTACATTATTTATCTCATATGTATACATATATACTGTACTCTATATCATCTACTGCATCTTTATGTAATACATGTATCACTATGCCACTTTGTTTACATACTCATCTCATATGTATATACTGTACTCGATACCATCTACTGCATCTTGCCTATGCCACTCTGTACCATCACTCATTCATATATCTTTATGTACATATTCTTTATCCCTTTACACTTGTGTGTATAAGTTAGTAGTTTTGGAATTGTTAGCTAGATTACTCGTTGGTTATTACTGCATTGTCGGAACTAGAAGCACAAGCATTTCGCGACACTCGCATTAACATCTGCTAACCATGTGTATGTGACAAATAAAATTTGATTTGATTTGGCTGGGAAAAATGGCTGTGTTTTTTGGATTTGGTGGTGATCTAACATAAATATATGTTGTGTTTTCGCTGTAAAACATTTTAAAAATCGGACACGATGGGTAGATTAACAAGATGTTTATCTTTCATTTGCTGTATTGTACTTGTTAATGTGTGAAAGTTAAATATTTAAAAATATATATTTTTGAATTTCCCTGCGCTGCCTTTTCAGCGGAATGTTGGGGGGGTTTTGTTAGTGGAACGTGTGTCCAAGACAGGTTAGACAAATAAAAATATATTTTATATTCTTCAAATTAGCCACCCTTTGCCTTGATGACATCTTAACACACTCTTGGCATTCTCTCAACCAGCTTCACCTGGAATGCTTTTCCAGATAGTCTTGAAGGAGTTCCAACATATGCTGATCACTTGTTGGCTGCTTTTCCTTCACACTGCGGTCCAACTCATCCCAAACCATCTCAATTGGGTAGAGGTCAGGTGACTTTGGAGGCCAGGTCATCTGATGCAGCACTCGATCACTCTCCTGCTTGGTCAAATAGCTCTTACACAGCCTGGAGGTGGGTTTTGGGTCATTGACTTTGAAAAACAAATGATAGTCCCACTAAGCGCAAACCAGATGGGATTGTGTATCGCTTCAGAATGCTGTGGTAGCCATTGTCATGACGTGGCCCTCTTTGAGGATAGCGAGTACCATTCCCCTTTCTCTGCACCATCCCCCTCTCTCTCACCAACTCTCTCTCCCCGACACCCAGGCTCTGTTATCGCAGGTCATAAATTCCTAGAGGAGTCTCTCTCCTCATCGCCAGACAGTATAGAGAGAAAGTTTCACAGGAGAACCAAGGAACCTATTCTCCATCATAGAACTTGAGAACTGAACAATGTCCATATTTTTGAGAATGTGTACACGGTCGGGTGAGAATCCAGCTACGACCGGTCCATTTCGTTTAATGTTTGTGTAACCCATGAGAGACAATAAAGCCAGATTACCAGAACTCTGTTTATACAAGACTCTCCATTGTGGGGCTTGCATCTAATTGTTGTATAAAATTAATGAGTAAAGATGAAACTATTTGTGAAATTATGTAATGTGATTTTAAACTATTTAATGAAGGAAACTCCAATTCCCTTTGGAGTTTAACTAAGTCATTGGCCCGCCCCATGAGCACAGACAATCATCTGGCATCATGGGACACCCCTTTCCTAGGTTCTGGATATAACCCCTACCTTGGGAATTTCCCAGTAGACCAGTACCTCGATCACAGAGGGAGCTAAGGTATGAGACCATGGATTCCTCATTGATGAATTCTTAGCCATACCACGTGGTTAAACTCTGAGACTATCGATACTGACAGAATAAGAGCAAATCTTTGATACTAATTACTAGTCTGCAGCTAGGAATTCTGTACCATTGAACGCGAAGACCGACAACCGCCGAAACTATCTATTCTATAAGAACATTTCTGAATGTTACTCTAAAGTATTCATTCTAACCAAAGACTCCAAGGACGCAGAGAGATGGGCAGATGTACTTCCAACAGAAAGAAGGACGATTCCAACAGAGATCATGACGACACACTGAGCGTAAATTTATATATTGATTGCAATTATTCCCGAATGAGTGAGCGTTCATGTGCAAAGGATTAGCATTTAAATTGTTGTAATTATCAATCGTGTAGTGTCTTTTGTCTTTCGCACCCTTCTCAGTCCCTTTGTCTACCAAGCCGCCATACCGGTTTAGCCCACTAGGGCACATCCCGTATCATTTCCTTGTAACCATATCTACTTTGTTTGTTTGTGCATTTCTGTGATTATTTAGTTAGTTATGAAATAAATGATTGATACAATTGATGTATGGATGAATCATAGTGAAGACTGGGTCCGTGCAGATAACCAACAATTTACGACGTTTGGAATGAGACTAACGTGAGGTAAAGAATAATACGTTAGTATGCCAAGCCCAAGAACACTCAATGTCATTTGCCACAGATTAATCAACGTCTTATCTCCGGTAGCTTTGATTGGACTAATGTGTCAACTTCATAGTTGTTTGTCTTCTAGCTAGCTGAAATGTCATGAATCACGTCAACTTCCTCTTCACAAATTATTTTCAAACTTTGCGTTATGAAGGAAATGTAGCGATAAAATGTCTGTGCTCATCAGCAGATGAACATTCAAATAAGACCTCTGTTAAAAGAAAGAAAGCTGGAAAGAATACTCAACCAATGGTTTGGATGGAAGCAGTGGCTAACAGCCGTTTTAACTCGCTATGTGTCTTGTTTTTAATGCTTGATGGGTGAATCCAATCACTTTTTGACCATGGAAGAATTGGTCAGAAAAGGACTGTTTTGGAGGTTCTGCCCCTGAACAGGCAGTTAACCCACTGTTCCTAGGCCGTCATTGAAAATAAGAATTTGTTCTTAAGTGACTTGCCTGGTTAAATAAAGGTAAAATAAAAATTTCAATCATATAAATATAATTATTTGAATGGACCTATCCTTCAGACCACTGCAATTTTAGCTGGTACACCATTGAAATTTAAATTGAAATGGAAATGTAAACTTATAATTACTACCACAAAGATGGTGGACGGTCCAGCCACCGTTGAATGTCGACTTAAATGGTCAAGACTATTCCATTATCTATATTTCTATGACTTCAATAGATGTTCTATTAAAGATTGACAGTAAAAATGTAAACAGATATTCCTATTCAAGTCAACATTTTCTGATCCAACCATCTTTGTGGTACCATTTGAAAGTTGAAATTTCAATTTGATTCCCATTTTAGTACATTCATCTGCCATAACAAGACAACCACCCCGTATTCAAGAGCATGTTGTTTCAATCGATGGCGGGCAAAACACAAAAACCTCAGATCATGTCAAATAAGGTCTAAGCTACAACATATGCAAATATGAAAAAGAGTTTTTAAAAAGTACCATTTATATTTATTTGTTTTAATGTTTTTCAATAAATTGTAAAATAGTTTGACAACCCTGTTTGTAAGCTTAAAATGATATCTCAACTTTTTGTCTTTTCCAGTGATGAAGACATGGATGTGTCATGGTATGGTGGAGTATATACAATAAGTAAACTTTGAGCACCTTTATCTCCTGAATGTTTTGGCATTCATCTCAAAAAATACTTTCTGAGCACTTTTTACATAGGTACACCCATCTAGTACCAGGTCGGACCCCCACTGCCTCCAGAACAGCAACTCTACAAGGTGGAGAAAACGTTTCGCAGGGATGTCGATGCTGCAGATTGGATGGCAGGAGATTCATGCTGTGAACAGCCCGTTCCATCTCTTCCCAAAGATGCTCTATTGGGTTTGGTCTGCAAAAATGTTCAGATACTCTGTGGTGTTCAATCATTGCTCAATTGGTATCAAGGGACCTAACATGTGCCAGGAAAACATTACCCACACCATTACACCCCCGCCACCAACCTGTACCGTTGACAACAGACACATGCTTACACCAACTTCTGACTCTGCTGTCAGCATGATGCAACAGTAACCGGCATTCGTCAGACCAGACAATGTTTTTCCACTCCTGAATTGTCCAGTGTTGGTTATTGCGTTCCCAATGGAGCTTCCTCTTGTTTTTAGCTGATAGGAGTGGAACCCTGTGTGGTCGTCTGCTGCAATAGCTCATCTGTGACAAGGATCAGCAAGGTTGTTGAGATGTTGTTCTACACACAACTGTATTATTTGTCTGTTTGCTGTCTGCCTGTTAGCTTGCACGATTCTTGCCATTCTCCTTCAAACTTCCTCATCAATGAGCTGTTTTCACCCACAGGATTGCGGCTGACTGGATGTTTTTTGTTGTCGTGCCATTCTCTGTAAAACCTAGACACTGTCGTGCGTGAAAGGAGATACTGAATCCGACATGCCTTCCTCTGACGATCATACAACCTTCAAAGTCAGTTAGGTCACATCTTTTGCCCATTCTAATGTTCGAACAGTAAATGATTGTCTCAATGCCTGTCTGCCAGCTTTACAGTGCCTTGCGAAAGTATTCGGCCCCCTTGAACTTTGCAACCTTTTGACACATTTCAGGCTTCAAACATAAAGATATAAAACTGTATTTTTTTGTGAAGAATCAACAACAAGTGGGACACAATCATGAAGTGGAATGACATTTATTGGATATTTTAAACTTTTTTAACAAATAAAAAACTGAAAATTGGGCGTGCAAAATTATTCAGCCCCCTTAAGTTAATACTTTGTAGCGCCACCTTTTGCTGCAATTACAGCTGTAAGTTGCTTGGGGTATGTGTCTATCAGTTTTGCACATCGAGAGACTGACATTTTTTCCCGTTCCTCCTTGCAAAACAGCTCAAGCTCAGTGAGGTTGGATGGAGAGCATTTGTGAACAGCAGTTTTCAGTTCTTTCCACAGATTCTCGATTGGATTCAGGTCTGGACTTTGACTTGGCCATTCTAACACCTGGATATGTTTATTTTTGAACCATTCCATTGTAGATTTTGCTTTATGTTTTGGATCATTGTCTTGTTGGAAGACAAATCTCCGTCCCAGTCTCGGGTCTTTTGCAGACTCCATCAGGTTTTCTATCAGAATGGTCCTGTATTTGGCTCCATCCATCTTCCCATCAATTTTAACCATCTTCCCTGTCCCTGCTGAAGAAAAGCAGGCCCAAACCATGATGCTGCCACCACCATGTTTGACAGTGGGTATGGTGTGTTCAGGGTGATGAGCTGTGTTGCTTTTACACCAAACATAACGTTTTGCATTGTTGCCAAAAAGTTCAATTTTGGTTTCATCTGAGCAGAGCACCTTCTTCCACATGTTTGGTGTGTCTCCCAGGTGGCTTGTGGCAAACTTTAAATGACACTTTTTATGGATATCTTTAAGAAATGGCTTTCTTCTTGCCACTCTTCCATAAAGGCCAGATTTGTGCAATATACGACTGATTGTTGTCCTATGGAAAGAGTCTCCCACCTCAGCTTTAGATATCTGCAGTTCATCCAGAGTGATCATGGGCCTCTTGGCTGCATCTCTGATCAGTCTTCTCCTTATATGAGCTGAAAGTTTAGAGGGACGGCCTGGTCTTGGTAGATTTGCAGTGGTCTGATACTCCTTCCATTTCAATATTATCGCTTGCACAGTGCTCCTTGGGATGTTTAAAGCTTGGGAAATCTTTTTGTATCCAAATCCGGCTTTAAACTTCTTCACAACAGTATCTCGGACCTGCCTGGTGTGTTCCTTGTTCTTCATGATGCTCTCTGCGCTTTTAACGGACCTCTGAGACTATCACAGTGCAGGTGCATTTATACGGAGACTTGATTACACACAGGTGGATTGTATTTATCATCATTAGGTCAACATTGGATCATTGAGAGATCCTCACTGAACTTCTGGAGAGAGTTTGCTGCACTGAAAGTAAAGGGGCTGAATAATTTTGCAGTTTTTGATTTATTAAAAAGTTTGAAATACGCCCAATTTTTCAGTTTTTGATTTATTGAAAAAAAGTTTGAAATATCCAATAAATGTCGTTCCACTTCATGATTGTGTCCCACTTGTTGTTGATTGTTCACAAAAAAATACAGTTTTATATCTTTATGAAGCCTGAAATGGCATCCAGGAAATGACAAGGATTTTTGAGGCTCTGTTTTTCATGATCTCCTTATATGGCTGTGAACGCAAGAGGAATGAGTCAAAAGGTGTCTGCAGCAAATTTGTAGGCAGATCATTGGAAGATTGACCATAAGAGACCACATTTACCACGGTGTCCTGCGCGAAATTGGTGGCAAAGTCATATGCCAATTTTTCCATGCGATACAGAGAGTAAAGCAACTCGAACTGCATGTCAATGAAGAGATATGTGAAAAAACACCTTGAGGACTGATTCCATTTTCATGAACAGGGATATTATGTAGTTAATAAACTGTCTGGTGAGTATATGTATGGAAGGTTTCATTCAAATCAAATGGGGTGCTGCTCTTCAAGGTAAATGATTTTATTGATGGTTATCTGGTTTTTTAAATGGATTTACTCCTGATAGACTGTTTTACACAAATTTCCTATGGAACATATTTTGAAAACAATGCAATAGTTGAAACAAAGCAGAAGCGATTTTATAAACTTTATTCTTAGCTGGAACGATCCCGGATCCGGGATGGGGAGTTTCAAGAGGTTAAACAATGCAATAGTTGAAACAAAGCAGAAGCTTTATAAACTTTATTCTTAGCTGGAACATAATCGACTACTGTGGTCTTCCTTTGCAATTAAATCTAAAAGGATATTGGAATCAGCCTATGCACCGATCAAAGAAAATATAATAATGTTTGTTTGTCACGCAAACTAATTTCTGGGATTGGTTATTATGATGGTGCATTTAATGGGTTTTGATGCATATTAGCTTTTTTGATTGAGTTTGTCCCACCAATATTTTCATGTTAAAATCTCAGACCCGGCTCACAGCACAGAGCTGGTGAGGTGAAGGGTTGAGGGTGAACCCCACAGATGGTGTGAGGTCCAGATCATCCTCCGTTACTCCAGGAGGAGGAGAGAAGCGAAAGTGCTGCAGGAGGGAGGTGAAGAAGAGGAAGAGCTCCATCCTGGCCAGACCCTCCCCCAGACACACCCTACGACCTGTGAGAGAGACCAAAGATGCAGAAAATAGCATGAAGTCTGTCCAAAAGGCTACCAGAATTGTTCTACTTCTTGCAATTAAACAATTTGTTATATAATTAAGTTAACCTCTTGAAACTCTGGGGGCGCTATTTCATTTTTGGATGAAAAACGTTCCCGTTTTAAACAAGATATTTTGTCACAAAAAGATGCTCGACTATGCATATAATTGATTGGAAAGATGCATATAATTGGAAAGAAAACACTCTGAAGTTTCCAGAACTGCAAAGATATTGTCTGTGAGTGCCCCAGAACAGGAGCTACAGGCAAAACCAAGATGAAACTGCAACCAGGAAATGAGCAGGATTTTTGAGGCTCTGTTTTCCATTGTCTCCTTATATGGCTGTGAATGCGACAGGAATGAGCCTGCCCTATCTATCGTTTCCCCAAGGTTTCTGCAGCATTGTGACGTATTTACATTTACATTTACATTTAAGTCATTTAGCAGACGCTCTTATCCAGAGCGACTTACAAATTGGTGAATTCACCTTCTGACATCCAGTGGAAGGCATTACATTGGAAGATTGACCATAAGAGACTACATTTGCCAGGTGTCCGCCTGGTGTCCTCCGTCGAAATTGGTGCGTCATTTTCAGCTGCTGGTATTTTTCCATGGGATTCTGAGACGAAAGCAGGCTTCCACGAACGGCATATCAATGAAGAGATATGTGAAAAACCACCTTGAGGATTGATTCTAAACAACGTTTGCCATGTTTCGGTCGATATTATGGAGTTAATTTGGAAAAAGTTTGACGTTTTGGTGACTGAATTTTCGGTTCATTTCGGTAGCCAAATGTGATGTACAAAACGGAGCGATTTCGCCTACACAAAGATTCTTTCAGGAAAAACTGAACATTTGCTATGTAACTGAGAGTCTCCTCATTGAAAACATCCGAAGTTCTTCAAAGGTAAATGATTTTATTTATTTGGTTATCTGGTTTTTGTGAAAATGTTGCGTGCTAAATGCTACGCAAAATGCTAAGCTAGCTTCCAATACTCTTACACAAATGCTTGATTTGCTATGGTTCAAAAGCATATTTTGAAAATCTGAGATGACAGTGTTGTTAAGAAAAGGCTAAGCTTGAGAGCAGGCATATTATTTTCATTTCATTTGCGATTTTCAGAAATCGTTAACGTTGCGTTATGCTAATAAGCCTGAGGCTGTATTCACGATCCCGGATACGGGATGGGTAGTATTTTAAGAGGTTTTAATCTACCTGCAGAGAAGGCCATGAAGGCGTCCCTCTTGACAAATCCTCCCTGCTCATCCAGAAAGTGGGAGGGGTTAAAGGTGTGGGGGGTCTCCCATTCACTATCATCCTGTAGGACGGACGTCAGTAGAGGAATCACAGATGTCCCCTGCAGTAAGAGTGAAGCACAGGACCCCTTATTTTCAGAGTAAAAGTGATGAAACGTTGTTTAATAGGAATGGATTGCAACTTCAGGCAGAAATATACACTTATGGCATGCCCATACTCCAATATTTCACAATAATGTGTTGTGATCTGGATGCCGTCTTTTTGCATCCCCCAAATGTGGAATCCTTACCGATTATCATGGACAGTTATGGTTTGAGAACTTTCCAAGATTTGAAAGATACATACACATTACCAGGCAACTCCTTTTTTTCTATATTTACAACTAAAGTCAGCTATGCTGGTCTACAGAGTCCCTTGGGAAACCCAACTACCAAACCTTCCAGTGATGGATTTATAAATACACTATCTGGGCTCCCAAATGGACTGATCTCTATAATATATAAACAACTTTTGGAAAGCTCATATTCTGAGCTAGCCATTTAAACAGTATGGTCCACAGATCTAATTCAATCTGAACAATCATTTAACTGGAACAGAATATAGATGTCACGTATACTCCCTCTCCGGTGCACTAGGTCACCAGGCAGCTCATTATTATACGCACACCTGTCACCATCATTACGCGCACCAGCACCTCAGACTCACCTGGACACCATCACCTGCCTGATTACCTTCCATATATTACTCCCTTTGGTTCCTTCCCCAGGCGTTGTTTCTGTTTCATGTCTGTGTATTGTTTGTTCTTGTTTTGTATTATGTTTAGTTTATTGATTAACTCCCTGAACTTGCTTCACGACTCCCAGCTCACATGTTACAATTGAAAAATATGACCTTGGCATCCTGTAATCCCAACCATACATTTATACAGGCGGGTTGGAAGGCATGGTTTCCAGGTGGGGAAGGAGGATGCGGGGTTGGATAGGGACTGAAGGGGGGAATGGATTGGGCTTCTATTTGTATGCATTTCTTTTATTGTTTTTTGAAGCTGTAACTTCCCTTCAGAAAAAAATACAATTTGAAGTTGGTCACAACATAAACACAGAGATTTGGATATCCAGGTATCTGACCTTTTTGATGAAATATCCCTGGAAGGTGACATCTCGGCTGGTGGTGTGAGGGATGGACATGGGTATAATGTTGGCTAGTCTCTGGGTCTCATGGATCACTGCATCAGTGTAGGGAAGGTTCTTCCTGTCCTCTACCAAGGGCTGACGAATTCCAATAACCCTGTTGATTTCCTCCTGGACCCGGTCTGAGACAGAAAGGAGGGAGGGTTGGAGTTACCACAATGAAATATACACTGAGTATACAAACATTAAAAACACCTGCTCTTCTTTCCATGACTGACTGACCAAGTGAAAGCTATGATCTCTTGTTAAATCCACTTCAATCAGTGTAAATGAAGGGGAGGAGACAGGTTAACAAAGGATTTTTAAGCCTCAAGATAATTGAGACATTATTTAACTAGGCAAGTCAGTTAAGAACAAATTCTTATTTACAATGACGGCCTACCAAAAGTCCTCCTGATGGGACGGGGGCTGGGATAAAAATAAATATAAATATAGGACAACACACATCACGAAGAGAGAACACAACACTACATAAAGAGAGACCTAAGATGACAACACAGCATGGTTCTAACATTATTGGGCACAGACAACAGCACAAAGGGGAAGGTAGAGAACAATACATCACACAAATCAGTCACTGTCAGTAAGACTGTCCATGATTGAGTCTTTGAATGAAGAGATTGAGATAAAACTGTCTAGTTTGAGTGTTTGTTGCAGCTCATTCCTGTCACATTCTGATATTAGTTCCTTTGTTTTGTCTTTGTTTTAGTATGGTCAGGGCGTGAGTTGAGGTGGGCAGTCTATGTTCTTTTTTCTATAATTTGGGATTTCTGTGTTTGGCCTCATATGGTTCTCAATCAGAGGCAGCTGTCAATCGTTGTCCCTGATTGAGAACCATACTTAGGTAGCCTGGTTTCACCTTTGAGTTGTGGGTGATTGTTTTCTGTTGAGTGTTTGTATCTGCACCAGACAGAACTGTTTCGTTCGTTCGTTCGTTCGTTTTTGTTCAGTGTTCTATGTCTTTATTCAAAATATGGACACTTACCACACTGCGCATTGGTCCGATCCTTCCTACTCCTCTTCAGATGAAGAGGAAGAGAACGTTCAGTTCCAGTCACTAGCTGCAGCGAACTGAAAGACGAGCGACCCAGGGATGTGTGCGCTTTGGGGACCTTTAACAGAATATGACTGGCAGAATGGGTGTTGTATGTGGAGGATGAGGGCTGCTGTAGGACTTTCTCAGATAGGGGGAGGCTTAAGAGGGTTTTATAAATAAGCGTCAACCAGTGGGTCTTGAGACATGGATTGTGTATGCGTTCCATTGAGGTTGAATGGGCAAGATAAAAGATTTAAGTGCCTTTGAATGGGGTAGGGTGAAGGTGCCAAGCGCATCGGTTTGTATCAAGAACTGCAACGCCGCTGGGCTTTTCACACTCAACAGTTTCCCGTGTGTATCAAGAACGGTCCACCTCCCAAAGGACATCCAGCCAACGTGACAACATGTTGAAAGCATTGGATTCAACATGGGCCAGCATCTCTATGGAATGCTTTCGAAACCTTCTAGAGTCCATGCTCCAACGAATTGAGGCTGTTCTGAGGAAGATGTTCCTCAGTTAACGTTTAACCTTCATTAACCAAGCCATTCTTGTCTAGTTTCATAATATATTCTTATATTTGGCCCTTTGTCAATGTTTATAACTTGTAACACCATGAGTGCTTTACTGTTTAATGTCTGTGTGTCACAGGTGGCACATTAATTGGGGAGGACAGGCTCATAGTAATGGCTGGAACGGAATCGAACACATGGTTTCCATATTTTTGATACCACTCCATTCCAGCCATTATTATGAGCCGTCCTCCCCTCAGCAGCCTCCTGTGGAGTGTGTGCGTGCATGTGTTTGTGCTTATATCAATCCTTACCCTGTATATGGGGGTACTTGGCCATTAGCAGCAGACCCCAGCACAGGGTTGTCCCGGTGGTGTCGGTACCAGCAGCAAACAGGTTACCAACACTAAATAGCAGGTTGTCGTCATGGTAGAAAGAATCCATATTGCCAGATTCCTAACAGAAACAAACCCTCAGATGACATGAGTTATGTACAGTCAGTCTTTCGTCAACTCTTAGCCAAGAGAAACTGGCCTGCATAGTATTGATATTAGCCCTCTGATTACAATGAAAAGATAAATGTGTCACGCCGTTCTGGGCAGATTAAGTTGCCCCTTCTTTTAACTGGACAATAATTAAGATAAGATCAAACTAGAGCTTGCTTTGTGGAGAGTGGTGCTTCTACACCTGCATTGTTTGCTGTTTGGGGTTTTAGGCTGGGTTTCTTTACAGCACTTTGTGAAATCAGCTGATATAAGAAGAGCTTTATAAATACATTTGATTTATTTAAAAAAGCAGAGCATCTATTTATCAAAGTCCTCTCATCTTTACAATCATTGAATCAATATGTTCTGACCATGAGAGTTTACAATCTAAAATAACACCAAGTAACAGCCACACCATTAATTACCAGATTCAGCTGATGTCCAGAACTTAGGGAATGATTTGTATCAATACATTGCTTCATTTTGGATATGTTCAGGACCAGTTTATTACAAGTCACCCATTCTCAACCTGACTGCAACTCTTTGTTTAGTGTTGCAGTGATTTCACTAGCTGTGATTGCTGACGGGTTGAATCTTACATGGACACAGGCTCTGTTTAATGCCAATGGCAGGTCATAAAAATAGAAAAGAGTAGAGGACCAAGAGAGCTGCCATGCAGTACACCACACTTTGCATGGTTAACATTAGAGAAGCTTCAATTAAAGAAACCCCCCTTGGGTTCTATTAGATAGATTGCCATATTGTGGATTCAGAGCTGAGGTTGAAAAGCCATAACACATAGGATTATTCAACACGTTATGGTCACTAATATTAAAGGCTGCACTGAAATATTTTTATTATACATTTCTTTAAACCAACCATCAGTCATCTGTGCCAGTGCATGTCCAGTGCCCTTCTCTATAAGCATTCTGAAAGTCTTAATGTGTTTACACAGAAATAGCATTATATTTGGTCAAACACCATTTTTTCCAACAGTTTGCTAAAAGCTGGCAGTAAGATGATAGGTTGGCTGTTAGAACCAGGCCTGAGGACAAACACTTATCTGGGCTCAGATTAAAGACATGACAGTTGTCAATGCCAGGAGGTTTGTCATTATTGATCGATAATCATTTCTTCACCTCTCCCACACTAACTTTACAAAATGAAAGAAAAGCATTGTACATTTGAATTATGTGGGGGGTTTTATGCATGAATATGATGGCTCACAGTTTTGCTGGCATTTCCTGCTTAACTTCATTGGCATGGTGGCAA
>NW_027003305.1:13343-38343 GCF_036934945.1 Oncorhynchus masou masou
TCTAACCCTGTTCCTGGAGAGTTACCATCCTGTCGGTTTTAAATCTAACCCTGTTCCTGGAGAGTTACCATCCTGTCGGTTTTAACTCCATCCCTGTTCCTGGAGAGTTACCATCCTGTCGGTATTAACTCCAACCCTGTTCCTGGAGAGTTACCATCCTGTAGGTTTTAACTCCAACCCTGTTCCTGGAGACCTCCCTCATCTCCTTCTTGTTGTTGTCAATATTCTTTAACAAAAGCTACTTGGTTTTCAACCAAAGGCTCAGCCATGGGAACATGTTTTGTACAACTATCTTCCCATAAACAAAAAGTAAAGCATAAATGTAGCCAGCAACAAATGGAATATTTATTTAATTTTCCTGGTTCAGTCAAGTGTGACCAGTTTGTCATTTTTCACTAAGAGTGAGAAACAAAGTAAGCATCATGTACCTGCATTGAAACAGAGCCACTAATTATGAGGTTCTCATTGTCTTGATTCACAGTGGCTTGGATCTTGGGGTTAGAGTATTCAAACCTGCTGCCATACACAATGTTGGAGATTACGTTGGAGACAGCATAATTCATTGGCTGGGTTGTGTCAAATGCTTACCTGTCACAAAGCACAACAGAAAGAGCATTAGCAAAACTAAGAAAATGTATATATTTGTTATCTTATTTGGAGTTTCCACAAATCGGAACTTCAAATTTTTACTCTCACGTTTTTCAAAAAATTTAATTAGGTAGCGAATTTCCTCATCACTTAACCATGCCAAAGTCTAAGGTTTGCCAAGGCAAAGTGTCTAATCTCTTTCAATGAGTCTCCATTGACAAACAGAATACCTGTAGAAAAGCATATCGTGCAGGTGTCAGGAAGGAATCATGCTATGAGAGAATAATATCTTTGTCAAATATTAGGGTCTGGAGTTACAGCACTATGCCTGCTTGCCAGACCATTGTGTAGAATGCAACAGTTAGGTGGATTTCAAGTTTGACTTATCCAACAACAATGTCCATTGGGTAAATCTTAGAACACAGGAAGCATTCCCCTGTCCCCAAACTCCTATGTGTGGTTTACCAGCGCCTGCTCGACTGTCTTCTATAAAACTGTGAAGGACCTCGGCGTTACTCTGGACCCTGATCTCTTTTGACGAACATATCAACACTGTTTCAAGGACAGCTTTTTTTCATCTACGTAACATTGCAAAAATCAGAAACCTTCTGTCCAAAAATGATGCAGAAAAATTAATCCATGATTTTGTTACTTCTAGGTTAGACTACTGCAATGCTCTACTTTCCGGCTACCTGGATAAAGCACTAAATAAACTTCAGTTAGTGCTAAACACGGCTGCTAGAACCATGACTAGAACCAAAAAAAAGTATCATATTACTCCAGTGCTAGCCTCCCTACACTGGCTTCCTGTCAAGGCAAGGGCTGATTTCAAGGTTTACTGCTAACCTGCAAAGCATTACATGGGCTTGCTCCTACCTATCTCTCTGATTTGGTCCTGCCGTACGTACCTACACGTACGCTATGGTCACAAGACGCAGGCCTCCTAATTGTCCCTAGAATTTCTAAGAAAACAGCTGGAGGCAGGGCTTTCTCCAATAGAGCTCCATTTTTATGTAATGGTCTGCCTGCCCATGTGAGAGACGCAGACTCGGTCTCAACCTTTAAGCCTTTACTGAAGACTCATTTCTTCAGTAGGTCATATGATTGAGTGTAGTCTGGCCCAGGAGTGTGAAGGTGAACGGAAAGGCTCTGGAGCAACGAACCGCCCTTGCTGTCTCTGCCTGGTCGGTTCCCTGCCTCTAACCGTATTACAGGGGCTGAGTCACTGGCTTACTGGTGCTCTTCCATGCAGTCCCTAGGAGGGGTGCGTCACTTGAGTGGGTTGAGTCACTGACGTGGTCTTCCTGTCTGGGTTGGCGCCCCCACTTGGGTTGTGCCGTGGCGGAGATCATTGTGGGCTATTCTCGGCCTTGTCTCAGGATGGTAAGTTGGTGGTTGAAGATATCCCTCTAGTGGTGTGGGACTGTGCTTTGGCAAAGTGGGTGGGGTTATATCCTGCCTGTTTGACCCCTCCTGTCTCAGCCTCCAGTATTTATGCTGCAGTAGTTTTTGTGTCGGGGGCTAGGGTCAGTCTGTTATATCTGGAGTATTTCTTCTGTCTTATCCGGTGTCCTGTGTGAATTTAAGTACAGTGGGGAGAACAAGTATTTGATACACTGCTGATTTTGCAGGTTTTCCTACTTACAAAGCATGTAGAGGTCTGTAATCTTTATCATAGGTACACTTCAACTGTGAGAGACTGAATCGAAATTTTAAAAATCCAGAAAATCACATCGTAGGATTTTTAAGTAATTAATTTGCATGACATATGTATTTGATACATCAGAAAAGCAGAACTTAATATTTGGTACAGAAACCTTTGTTTGCAATTACAGAGATCATACGTTTCCTGTAGTTCTTGACCAGGTTTGCACACAATGCAACAGGGATTTTGGCCCATTCCTCCATACAAACCTTCTCCAGATCCTTCAGGTTTTGGGGCTGTTGCTGGGAAATATGGACTTTCAGCTCCCTTCAAAGATTATCTATTGGGTTCAGGTCTGGAGACTGGCTCGGCCACTCCAGGACCTTGAGATGCTTCATATGGAGCCACTCCTTCGTTGCCCTGGCTGTGTGATTTGGGTCGTTGTCATGCTGGAAGACCCAGCCACGACCAATCTTCAATGCTCTTACTGAGGGAAGGAGGTTGTTGGCCAAGATCTCACGTACATGGCCCCATCCATCCTCCCTCAATACGGTGCAGTCGTCCTGTCCCCTTTGCAGAAAAGCATCCCCAAAGAATGATGTTTCCACCTCCATGCTTCACGGTTGGGATGGTGTCCTTGGGGTTGTACTCATCCTTCTTCTTCCTCCAAACACGGCGAGTGGAGTTTAGACCAAAGAGCTCTATTTTTGTCTCATCAGACCACATGACCTTCTCCCATTCCTCCTCTGGATCATCCAGATGGTCATTGGCAAACTTCAGACGGGCCTGGACATGCGCTGGCTTGAGCAGGGGGACCTTGCGTGCGTGGCAGGATTTTAATCCATGACGGCGTAGTGTGTTACTAATGGTTTTCTTTGAGACTGTGGTCCCAGCTCTCTTCAGGTCATTGACCAGGTCCTGCCGTGTAGTTCTGGGCTGATCCCTCACCTTCCTCATGATCATTGCATGGTGCCCCAGACCGAGGGTGATTGACCGTCATCTTGAACTACTTCCATTTTCTAATAATTGCGCCAACAGTTGTCACCAAGCTGCTTGCCTATTGTCCTGTAGCCCATCCCAGCCTTGTGCAGGTCTTCAATTGTATCCCTGATGTCCTTACACAGCTCTCTGGTCTTGGCCATTGTCGAGAGGTTGGAGTCTGTGTGATTGAGTGTGTGGACAGGTGTCTTTTATACAGGTAACGAGTTCAAACAGGTGCAGTTAATACATGTAATGAGTGGAGAACAGGAAGGCTTCGTAAAGAAAAACTAACAGGTCTGTGAGAGCCGGAAGTCTTACTGGTTGGTAGGTGATCAAATACTTATGTTGTGCAATAAAATGCAAATTATTTACTTAAGAATCATACAACGTGATTTTCTGGATTTTTAGATTCCGTCTCTCACAGTTGAAGTGTATCTATGATAAAAATGACAGACCTCTACATGCTTTGTAAGTAGGAAAACCTGCAAAATCGGTAGTGTATCAATCAAATACTTGTTCTCCCCACTGTATGCTCTCTCTCATTCTCTTTCTCTCTTTCTTTCTTTCTCTCTCTCGGAGGACCTGAGCCCTAACCATGCCTCAGGACTACCTGGCATGATGACTCCTTGTTGTCCCCAGTCCACCTGGCCGTGCTGCTGCTCCAGTTTCAACTGTTCTGCCTGCGGCTATGGAACCCTGACCTGTTCACCGAACGTGCTACCTGTCTCAGACCTGCTGTTTTCAACTCTCTAGAGACAGCAGGAGCGGTAAAGCTACTCTCAATGATCGGATATGAAAAGCCAACTGACATTTACTCTTGAGTTGCTGTCTTGTTGCACCCACGAAAACTACTGTGATTATTATTATTTGACACTGCTGGTCATTTATGAACATTTCAACATCTTGGCCATGTTCTGTTATAATTTCCACCCGACACAGCGAGAAGAGGACTGGCCACCCCCCATAGCCTGGTTTCTCTCTAGGTTTCTTCCTAGGTTTTGGCCTTTCTAGGGAGTTTTTCCTAGCCACTGTGCTTCTACACCTGCATTGCTTGCTGTTTGGGGTTTTAGATTGAGTTTCTGTACAGCACTTTGAAATATCAGCTGATGTAAGAAGGGCTATATAAATACATTTGATTTGGTTTGTATCCTGCCAGGATGACCACTTTTGTGGGTCCAAAGTGAACTGTAAAGATGGAGCCATATTTATTGGATAGCTGGAGGGATAAAGCATACAGATAAAGTCTACCTATAGATACTGGTGCACCGGATAGCCCGCAGAATAAAAATGACAGTAAATTGAACTCTTGTTGAAGAAAATGTAACTCTGCCACAGATAACATTTGGTATCAGTCTAAAGAGAGTAAAACCTACTCTGGCAACAGAGTCTTTAGTTTCAGAGTTGAATATGTTCAATTTATTGTTGATATTGTTGATATAACTCTGCGTCATTGCATTTCACTCTACACTATTAATTCAAAATATCTCTGTTACTTTGTTGTTCAGTATTCTAAAGTTTATTATTTAGAGTAATGTTGACTCATATGATCACAACAGTTAATTCAAATTGTATTTTGGCAAACTTAACACTATTATGGGGTCTATATGGTCCCATTTGAGTTGTAAAATCTAATTTATGTATTTCTTAATGTGTTGTATTATGGTGGCTTGGTTGTGACATCCAATCTCTATTGGTGTCCATTTATTAAGATAAATAATTTCCAGCAATTTTACATTTCCCACAATTTACATTCAGAATGCAAGTCAGCCTTCTCAGTAAAGGTTGCAATAAATCCAATCATTGACAGAATAGATTATTTTAGGAAAATGTATGTTACATATCATTGTGTAGCAAAGATTTTTTTTAAACAATCAATGTATAGTACCAGTCAAAGGTTTGGGCACACCTACTCATTCAAGGTCTTTTTCTTATTTTTACTATGTGTAGACATCAAAACTATAAAATAACACATATGGAATCATGTAGTAACCAAAAAAAGTGTCAACTCTTTGGGCTAGGGGGCAGTATTTTCACATCCGGATGAAAAGCGTGCACAAAGTAAACTGCCTGTTACAGGCCCGGAAGCTAGGATATGCATATAATTGGTAGATTTGGATAGAAAAGACTAAAGTTTCTAAAACTGTTAAAATAATATCTGTGAGTATAACAGAACTGATATGGCAGGTGAAACCCAGAGGACAAACCATCAAAAAAAATATAGAATTTCAGCCTACCACTGTTTCCAATGGCTTTCATGTTTATTATGAGGCGAAGTCCTCCCAGATTGCAGTTCCTAGGGTTTCCACTAGAAAAATGAGCTCAAAGTTGTAGTTTTTCTAAGTGGCTCCCATTTTGGCTGTACTCTTTCCATGCTCGTGGATGAAACTCGTTCTTTGTTATTTATCTCCGGTAATGAACATACTATTCTCCGTCTTAAATTTTATCATTTATTTACGTATTAGGGTACCTTAGGTTTGATTATAAACGTTGTTTGACTTGTTTGGATAAGTTTATTGGTAACGTTTGCGATTCATTTTGTATGCGTTTTGAAGGAGGGAAACCGGTGGATTATTGACTGAAGCGCGCCAGCTAAACTGAGTTTTTATGGATATAAAGAAGGACTTTATCGAACAAAATTACAATTTTTGATGTAACTGGGACCTTTTGGAGTGCCAACAGAAGAAGATCTTCAAAGGTAAGGCATTTATTATATCGTTATTTCTGACTTTCATGGCGCACCTGCCTGGATGAAACATGTTTTTCAAGGGGCCTCCCGAGTGGCGCAGTGGTTAAGGGCATTGTACTGCAGTGCTGGCTGTGCCACCAGAGACTCTGGGTTCACGCCCAGGCTCTGTCGTAACCAGCCGTGGGGCGACGCACAATTGGCCTCGCGTCGTCTGGGTTAGGGAGGGGTTGGCCGGTAGGGATATCCTTGTCTCATCGCCCACCAGCGACTCCTATGGCAGGCCAGGAGCAGTGCGCGCTAATCAAGGTTGCCAGGTGCCATAAAGCCTTTTTTAAATCTGACACAGCGGCTGGATTAAAAATAAAATAAAGTTAAGCTTTATTTTGATGTATAACACTTGTATTTTCATGAATGTTAAATATTTATATTTCTGTAATTTGAATTTCGCGCTCTGCAATTTCACCAGATGTTGTCGAGGTGGGTCGCGAGCGGCTCGCCTGCGCTTGAAAGGTTAACTTTTTAGGGGAGAGGAGAGGCACATGAAAGAGATCAATCTTTTCAGGGATAGGGGGCAGCATTTTCACTTTGGATGAATTGCGTGCCCATAGTGAACTGCCTCCTACTCTGTCCCAGATGCTAATATAGGCATAGCATTATTACTATTGGAGAGAAAAAACTCTGAAGTTTCTAAAACTGTTTGAATTATGTCTGTGAATATAACAGAACTCATAGGGCAGGCAAACTTCCAAACAGGAAGTGGAAAATTCTGGGGCTGGTTGATTTTCAACTCATCGCCTATTCACATCCCAGTAAGATATGGATCTGTTCGCACTCCTTAGACCTTCCACTAGATGTCAACAGTCAGTAGTACGTGGAATGAAGCCTCTAGTGTGATGTGGGCACGGATGGCAGCTATTTGAGTCAGTGGTCTGGCAGAATGCCAATTCCTGGTCATGCCTATTACTTATGATATCGCCATGCGTTCCATTACTCTGTAGACAAAAACGAATGCTCCGGTTGGAACGTTATTGGATATATATGATAATAACATCCTGAAGATTGATTCTCTACTTAGTTTGACCAGTTTATCCGACCTGGAATATAACTTTTTGTCCGAGTTCGCCTGGACCAGCGCCAGCTTTTGGACATGTGAACTAAACGTGCTAGCAAAAGTAGCTAATTGGACACTAGTAATGGACATTATCGAACAAAACAATGATGTATTGCAAAACTAGGATTCCTGGCACTGCATTCTGATGAAAGATCATCAAAGGTAAGGGAATATTTATGATGTAATTTCGTATTTCTGTTGACTCCAACATGCGGAGAAATATTGTTACTTCTGAGCGCCGTCTCAGATTATTGCATGGTAAGCTTTTTTCGTAATTTAAAAAAAAATCTGACACAGCGGTTGCATTAAGAACAAGTGTATCATTTAATTATATGTAAAATATGTATCTTTCGTCAAAGTTTATGATGAGTATTTCTGTTATTTGACTTTCTGTTATTTAGCTCTCTGTAATTACTTCGGATATTTTGGAGGCATTTCTGAACATGGCGCCAATGTAAACCGAGATTTGTGGATATAAATATGGATATTATCGAACAAAACATAAATGTATTGTGTAACATGATGTCCTATGACTGTCACGTTCTGACCTTAGTTCTTTTGGTATGTGTTGGTTTTAGTATGGTCAGGGAGTGAGTTGGGTGGGTTGTCTATGTTCCTTTTTCTATGATTTGGGATTTCTGTGTTTGGCCTGGTATGGTTCTCAATCAGAGGCAGCTGTCTATCATTGTCTCTGATTGAGAACCATACTTAGGTAGCCTGGTTTCACTTTTGAGTTGTGGGTGATTATTTTCCGTGTCAGTGTTTGTTCCACACGTGACTGTTTCATTCATTTGTTTCGGTTTCGGTTGTTATTTTTTATTTTAGTGTTCATGTAAATAAAGTATCGTTATGGACACTTAGCACGCTGCACATTGGTCCTCCGATCCTTCCTACTGCTCCTCTTCATCTGAAGAGGAGGACAATCGTTACAATGAGTGTAATCTGATGAAGATTATCAAAGGTTAGTGATTCCATTTTATCTCTAATTCTGCTTTTGTGACTATCTTCCGGCGCCGACAGAGATGGCCGCCTCGCTTCGCGTTCCAAGGAAACTATGCAGTTTGTTTTTTTACGTGTTATTTCTTACATTGGTACCCCAGGTCATCTTAGGTTTCATTACATACAGTCGAAAAGAACAACTGAATATAAGATCAGCGTCTACTCACCATCAGTACGACCAAGAATATGACTTTCCCGGAGCGGATCCTGTGTTCTGCCTTTCACCCAGGACAACGAAATGGATCCCAGCCTGCGACCCAAAACAACGACGTCGTAAAAGAGGCAAACGAAGCGGTCTTCTGGTCAGGCTCCGGAGACGGGCACATCGTGCGCCACTCCCTAGCATACTACTCGCCAATGTCCAGTCTCTTGACAACAAGGTTGATGAAATCCGAGCAAGGGTAGCATTCCAGAGGGACATCAGGGACTGTAACGTTCTTTGCTTCACGGAAACATGGCTCACTCGAGAGACGCTATCGGAGTCGGTGCAGCCAGCTGGTTTCTCCACGCATCGCGCCGACAGAAACAAACATCTTGCTGGTAAGAAGAGGGGCGGGGGCGTATGCTTTATGGTTAACGCGACGTGGTGTGGTCACAACAACATACAGGAACTCAAGTCCTTCTGTTCACCCGATTTAGAATTCCTCACAATCAAATGTCGACTGCATTATCTACCAAGGGAATTCTCTTCGATTATAATCACAGCCGTATATATTCACCCCCAAGCAGACACATCGATGGCTCTGAACGAAGTTTATTTGACTCTTTGCAAACTGGAATCCACATATCCTGAGGCACGAGTGTAGCCTAGTGGCTAGAGCATTGGACTAGTAACCGAAAGGTTGCAAGTTCAAATCCCCGAGCTAACAAGGTACAAAATCTGCCATTCTGCCCTGAACAGGCAGTTAACCCACTGTTCCTAGGCCGTCATTGAAAATAAGAATTTGTTTTTAACTGACTTGCCTAGTAAAATAAAGGTAAAATAAAAAAATTAAAAATAATTGGAGCTGGGGATTTTAACAAGGCTAATCTGAAAACAAGACTCCCTAAATTGTATCAGCATATCGATTGCGTAACCAGGGCTGGTAAAACCTTGGATCATTGCTATTCTAACTTCCGCGATGCATATAAGGCCTTCCCCCGCCCTCCTTTCGGATAAGCTGACCACGACTCCATTTTGTTGCTTCCTGCCTACAGACAGAAGCTAAAACAAGAAGCTCCCAAGCTGAGGTCTGTTCAACGCTGGTCCGACCAATCTGATTCCACGCTCCAAGACTGCTTCCATCATGTGGACTGGGATATGTTTCAGACAACAACATTGACGAATACGCTGATTCGGTGAGCGAGTTCATTAGAACGTGCGTTGAAGATGTCGTTCCCATAGCAACGATTAAAACATTCCCAAACCAGAAACCGTGGATTGATGGCAGCATTGGCGTGAAACTGAAAGCGCGAACCACTGCTTTTAATCAGGGCAAAGTGACCGGAAACATGACCGAATACAAACAGTGTAGCTATTCCCTCCGCAAGGCAATCAAACAAGCTAAGCGTCAGTATAGAGGCAAAGTAGAATCGCAATTCAACGGCTCAGACACAAGAGGTATGTGGCAGGGTCTACAGTCAATCACGGATTACAAAAAGAAAACCAGCCCAGTCACGGACCAGGATGCCTTGCTCCCAGGCAGACTAAATAACTTTTTTGCCCGCTTTGAGGACAATACAGTGCCACTGACATGGCCCGCAACCAAAACATGCAGACTCTCCTTCACTGCAGCCGAGGTGAGTAAAACATTTAAACGTGTTAACCCTCGCAAAGCTGCAGGCCCAGACGGCATCCACAGCCGCGCCCTCAGAGCATGCGCAGACCAGCTGGCTGGTGTGTTTACGGAGATATTCAATCGTTCCCTATCCCAGTCTGCTGTTCCCACATGCTTCAAGAGGGCCACCATTGTTCCTGTTCCCAAGAAAGCTAAGGTAACTGAGCTAAACGACTACTGCCCCATAGCACTCACCATCTGTCATCATGAAGTTCTTTGAGAGACTAGTCAAGGACCATATCACCTCCACCCTACCTGACACCCTAGACCCACTCCAATTTGCTTACCGCCCAAATAGGTCCAGAGACGATGCAATCTCAACCACACTGCACACTGCCCTAACCCATCTGGACAAGAGGAATACCTATGTGAGAATGCTGTTCATCGACTAGAGCTCAGCATTTAACACCATAGTACCCTCCAAACTCGTCATCAAGCTCGAGACCCTGGGTCTCGACCCCACCCGTGCAACTAGGTACTGGACTTCCTGACGGGCCGCCCCCAGGTGGTGAGGGAAGGTAACAACATTTCCACCCCGCTGATCCTTAACACTGGGGCCCCACAAGGGTGCGTTCTGAGCCCTCTCCTGTACTCCCTGTTCACCCACGACTGTGTGGCCACGCACGCCTCCAACTCAATCATCAAGTTTGCAGACGACACAACAGTGGTAGGCTTGATTACCAACAACGACGAGACGGCCTACAGGGAGGAGGTGAGGGCCCTCGGAGTGTGGTGTCAGGAAAATAACCTCACACTCAAAGTCAACAAAACTAAGGAGAAGATTGTGGACTTCAGGAAACAGCAGAGGGAACACCCCCTATCCACATCGATGGAACAGTAGTGGAGAGGGTAGTAAGTTTTAAGTTCCTCAGCGTACACATCACAGACAAACTGAATTGGTCCACCCACACAGACAGCATCGTGAAAAAGCACTCACAAACTTCTACAGATGCACAATCGAGAGCATCCTGTCGGGCTGTATCACCGCCTGGTACGGCAACTGCTCTTCCCACAACCGTAAGGCTCTCCAGAGGGTAGTGAGGTCTGCATAACGCATCACCGGGGGCAAACTACCTGCCCTCCAGGACACCTACACCACCCGATTTCACAGGAAGGCCATAAAGATCATCAAGGACAACAACCACCCGAGCCACTGCCTGTTCACCCCGCTATCATCCAGAAGGCGAGGTCAGTACAGGTGCATCAAAGCTGGGACCGAGAGACTGAAAAACAGCTTCTATCTCAAGGCCATCAGACTGTTAAACAGCCACCACTAACATTGAGTGGCTGCTGCCAACACACTGACTCAACTCCAGCCACTTTAATAATGGGAATTGATGGGAATTGATGTAAAATATATCACTTGCCATTTTAAACAATGCTACTTAATTTAATGTTTACATACCCTACATTATTTATCTCATATGTATACATATATACTGTACTCTATATCATCTACTGCATCTTTATGTAATACATGTATCACTATGCCACTTTGTTTACATACTCATCTCATATGTATATACTGTACTCGATACCATCTACTGCATCTTGCCTATGCCGCTCTGTACCATCACTCATTCATATATCTTTATGTACATATTCTTTATCCCTTTACACTAGTTAGCTAGATTACTCGTTGGTTATTACTGCATTGTCGGAACTAGAAGCACAAGCATTTCGCGACACTCGCATTAACATCTGCTAACCATGTGTATGTGACAAATAAAATTTGATTTGATTTGGCTGGGAAAAATGGCTGTGTGTTTTTTGGATTTGGTGGTGATCTAACATAAATATATGTTGTGTTTTCGCTGTAAAACATTTTAAAAATCGGACACGATGGGTAGATTAACAAGATGTTTATCTTTCATTTGCTGTATTGTACTTGTTAATGTGTGAAAGTTAAATATTTAAAAATATATATTTTTGAATATTCCTGAATTTGCCTTTTCAGCGGAATGTTGGGGGGGTTTCGTTAGTGGAACGTGTGTCCAAGACAGGTTAGACAAATAAAAATATATTTTATATTCTTCAAATTTGCCACCCTTTGCCTTGATGACATCTTAACACACTCTTGGCATTCTCTCAACCAGCTTCACCTGGAATGCTTTTCCAATAGTCTTGAAGGAGTTCCAACATATGCTGATCACTTGTTGGCTGCTTTTCCTTCACACTGCGGTCCAACTCATCCCAAACCATCTCAATTGGGTAGAGGTCAGGTGACTTTGGAGGCCAGGTCATCTGATGCAGCACTCGATCACTCTCCTCCTTCTTGGTCAAATAGCCCTTACACAGCCTGGAGGTGGGTTTTGGGTCATTGACTTTGAAAAACAAATGATAGTCCCACTAAGCGCAAACCAGATGGCATTGTGTATCGCTTCAGAATGCTGTGGTAGCCATTGTCATGACGTGGCCCTCTTTGAGGATAGCGAGTACCATTCCCCTTTCTCTGCACCATCCCCTCTCTCTCTCACCAACTCTCTCTTCCCCCGACACCCAGGCTCTGTTATCGCAGGTCATAAATTCCTAGAGGAGTCTCTCTCCTCATTGCCAGACAGTATAGAGAGAAAGTTTCACAGGAGAACCAAGGAACCTATTCTCCATCATAGAACTTGAGAACTGAACAATGTCTATATTTTGGAGAATGTGTACACGGTCGGGGGAGAATCCAGCTACGACCGGTCCATTTCGTTTAATGTTTGTGTAACCCATGAGAGACAATAAAGCCACATTACCAGAACTCTGTTTATACAAGACTCTCCGTTGTGGGGCTTGCATCTAATTGTTGTATAAAATTAATGAGTAAAGATGAAACTATTTGTGAAATTATGTAATGTGATTTTAAACTATTTAATGAAGGAAACTCCAATTCCCTTTGGAGTTTAACTAAGTCGTTGGCCCGCCCCATGAGCACAGACAATCATCTGGCATCATGGGACACCCCTTTCCTAGGTTCTGGATATAACCCCCACCTTGGGAATTTCCCAGTAGACCAGTACCTCGATCACAGAGGGAGCTAAGATATGAGACCATGGATTCCTCATTGCTGAATTCTTAACCATACCACGTGGTTAAACTCTGAGACTATCGATACTGACAGAATAAGAGCAAATCTTTGATACTAATTACTAGTCTGCAGCTAGGAATTCTGTACCATTGAACGCGAAGACCGACAACCGCCGAAACTATCTATTCTATAAGAACATTTCTGAATGCTACTCTAAAGTATTCATTCTAACCAAAGACTCCAAGGACGCAGAGAGATGGGCAGATGTACTTCCAACAGAAACAAGGACAATTCCAACAGAGATCATGACGACACACTGAGCGTAAATATATATATTGATTGCAATTATTCCCGAATGAGTGAGCGTTCATGTGCAAAGGATTAGCATTTCAATTGTTGTAATTATCAACCGTGTAGTGTCTTTTGTCTTTCGCACCCTTCTCAGTCCCTTTGTCTACCAAGCCGCCATACCGGTTTAGCCCACTAGGGCACATCACGTATCATTTCCTTGTAACCATATCTACTTTGTTTGTTTGTGCATTTCTGTGATTATTTAGTTAGTTATGAAATAAATGATTGATACAATTGATGTATGGATGAATCATAGTGAAGACTGGATCCGTGCACATAACCAACATTTTACGACGTTTGGAATGAGACTAACGTGAGGTAAATAATAATACGTTAGTATGCCAAGCCCAAGAACACTCAATGTCATTTGCCACAGATTAATCAACGTCTTATCTCCGGTAGCTTTGATTGGACTAATGTGTCAACTTCATAGTTGCTTGTCTTCTAGCTAGCTGAAATGTCATGAATCACGTCAACTTCCTCTTCACAAATTATTTTCAAACTTTGCGTTATGAAGGAAATGTAGCGATAAAATGTCTGTGCTCATCAGCAGATGAACATTCAAATAAGACCTCTGTTAAAAGAAAGAAAGCTGGAAAGAATACTCAACCAATGGTTTGGATGGAAGCAGTGGCTAACAGCCGTTTTAACTCGCTATGTGTCTTGTTTTTAATGCTTGATGGGTGAATCCAATCAACTTTTGACCATGGAAGAATTGGTCAGAAAAGGACTGTTTTGGAGGTTCTGCCCGTGAACAGGCAGTTAACCCACGGTTCCTAGGCCGTCATTGAAAATAAGAATTTGTTCTTAAGTGACTTGCCTGGTTAAATAAAGGTAAAATAAAAAATTTAATATTAAAAATTTCAATCATATAAATATAATTATTTGAATGGACCTATCCTTCAGACCACTGCAATTTTAGCTGGTACACCATTGAAATTTAAATTGAAATGGAAATGTAAACTTATAATTACTACCACAAAGATGGTGGACGGTCCAGCCACCGTTGAATGTCGACTTAAATGGTCATGTCTATTCCATTATCTATATTTCTATGACTTCAATAGATGTTCTATTAAAGATTGACAGTAAAAATGTAAACAGATATTCCTATTCAAGTCAACATTTTCTGATCCAACCATCTTTGTGGTACCATTTGAAAGTTGACATTTCAATTTGATTCCCATTTTAGTACATTCATCTGTAATCGCAGCAAAAGGTGGCGCTACAAAGTATTAACTTAAGGGGGCTGAATAATTTTGCACGCCAAATTTTTCAGTTTTTGATTTGTTAAAAAAGTTTGAAATATCCAACAAATGTCGTTCCACTTCATGATTGTGTCCCACTTGTTGTTGATTATTCACACAAAAATACAGTTTTATATCTTTATGTTTGAAGCCTGAAATGTGGCAAAAGGTCGCAAAGTTCAAGGGGGCCGAATACTTTCGCAAGGCACTGTATATAGCAATTGACGTGACTCACTGTATAAGTACGATCCATTTTCATGAACAGGGTGTACCTAATAAACTGTCTGGTGAGTATATGTATGGAAGGTTTCATTCAAATCAAATGGGGTGCTGTCAAAAAGTGATGGACTTTAAATGGATTTACCCTGATAGACTGTTTTAATTTCCCATGGAACTTTAAACAATGCAATAGTTGAAACAAAGCAGAAGCTTTATAAACTTTATTCTTAGCTGGAACATAATATTTTGAATTAAAATTAACTTTACTCTATGAAGTATGTTCGACTACTGTGGTCTTCCTTTGCAATTAAATCTAAAAGGATATTGGAATCAGCCTATGCACCGATCAAACAAAATATAATAATGTTTGTTTGTCACGCAAACTAATTTCTGGGATTGGTTATTATGATGGTGCATTTAATGGGTTTTGATGCATATTAGCTTTTTTGATTGAGTTTGTCCCACCAATATTTTCATGTTCAAATCTCAGACCCGGATCACAGCACACAGCTGGTGAGGTGAAGGATTGAGGGTGAACCCCAGTAATGGTGTGAGGTCCAGATCATCCTCTGTTACTCCAGGAGGAGGAGAGAAACTAAAGCGCTGCAGGAGTGAGGTGAAGAAGAGGAAGAGCTCCATCCTGGCCAGACCCTCCCCCAGACACACCCTACGACCTGTGAGAGAGACCAAAGATGCAAAAAATAGCATGAAGTCTGTCCAAAAGGCTACCAGAATTGTTCTACTTCTTGCAATGTAATTATGTGTTTTATAATGAAGTTAATCTACCTGCAGAGAAGGCCATGAAGGCGTCCCTCTTGACAAATCCTCCCTGCTCAGCCAGAAAGTGGGAGGGGTTAAAGGTGTGGGGGGTCTCCCATTCACTATCATCCTGTAGGACCGACGTCAGTAGAGGAATCACAGATGTCCCCTGCAGTAAGAGTGAAGCACAGGACCCCTTATTTTCAGAGTAAAAGTGATGAAACGTTGTTTAATAGGAATGGATTGCAACTTCAGGCAGAAATATACACTTATGGCATGCCCATACTCCAATATTTCACAATAATGTGTTGTGATCTGGATGCCGTCTTTTTGCATCCCCCAAATGTGGAATCCTTACCGATATCATGGACAGTTATGTTTTGAGAACTTTCCAAGATTTGAAAGATACATACACATTACCAGGCAACTCCTTTTTTTTCGATATTTACAACTAAAGTCAGCTATGCTGGTCTACAGAGTCCCTTGGGAAACTCAACTACCAAACCTTCCAGTGATGGATTTATAAATACACTATCTGGGCTCCCAAATGGACTGATCTCTATAATATATAAACAACTTCTGGAAAGCTCATATTCTGAGCTAGCCATTTAAACAGTATGGTCCACAGATCTAATTCAATCTGAACAATCATTTAACTGGAACAGAATATAGATGTCACGTATACTCCCTCTCCAGCACGCTAGGTTACCAGGCTGCTCATTATTATACACACACCTGTCACCATCATTACGCGCACCAGCACCTCAGACTCAACTGGACACCATCACATGCCTGATTACCTTCCATATATTACTCCCTTTGGTTCCTTCCCAGGCGTTGTTTCTGTTTCATGTCTGTGTATTGTTTGTTCTTGTTTTGTATTATGTTTAGTTTATTGATTAACTCCCTGAACTTGCTTCCAACTCCCAGCTCACATGTTACAATAGAAAAATATGACTTTTGCATCCTGTAATCACAACCATCAATTTATACAGGCGGGGTGGGAGACATGGTTTTCAGGTGGGGAAGGAGGATGCAGGGTTGGATAGGGACTGAAGGGGGGGAATGGATTTGGGCTTCTATTTGTATGCATTTCTTTTATTTATTTTGAACCTGTAACTTCCTTCAGGAAAAAATACAATTTGAAGTTGGTCACAACATAAACACAGAGATTTGGATATCCAGGTATCTGACCTTTTTGATGAAATATCCCTGGAAGGTGACATCTCGGCTGGTGGTGTGAGGGATGGACATGGGTACAATGTTGGCCAGTCTCTGGGTCTCATGGATCACTGCATCAGTGTAGGGAAGGTTCTTCCTGTCCTCTACCAAGGGCTGACGAATTCCTATAACCCTGTTGATCTCCTCCTGGACCCGGTCTGAGACAGAAAGGAAGGAGGGTTGGAGTTTATACAGTGAAATGTACACTGAGTATACAAAACATTAAAAACACCTGCTCTTCTTTCCATGACAGACTGACCAGGTGAAAGCTATGATCTCTTACTGTCTCTTGTTAAATCCACATCAATCAGTGTAAATGAAGGGGGGAGACAGGTTAACAAAGGATTTTTAAGCCTCGAGATAATTGAGACATTATTTAACTAGGCAAGTCAGTTAAGAACAAATTCTTATTTACAATGACGGCCTACCAAAAGGCCTCCTGATGGGACGGGGGCAGGGATAAAAATAAATATAAATATAGGACAACACACATCACGAAGAGAGAACACAACACTACATAAAGAGAGACCTAAGATGACAACCCAGCATGGTACTAACATTATTGGGCAGACAACAGCACAAAGGGGAAGGTAGAGAACAATACATCACGCAAATCAGCCACTGTCAGTAAGACTGTCCATGATTGAGTCTTTGAATGAAGAGATTGAGATAAAACTGTCCAGTTTGAGTGTTGCAGCTCATTCCTGTCACGTTCTGATATTAGTTCCTTTGTTTTGTCTTTGTTTTAGTATGGTCAGGGCGTGAGTTGAGGTGGGCAGTCTATGTTCTTTTTTCTATAATTTGGGATTTCTGTGTTTGGCCTCGTATGGTTCTCAATCAGAGGCAGCTGTCAATCGTTGTCCCTGATTGAGAACCATACTTAGGTAGCCTGGTTTCACCTTTGAGTTGTGGGTGATTGTTTTCTGTTGAGTGTTTGTATCTGCACCAGACAGAACTGTTTCGTTCGTTCGTTCATTCGTTCTTGTTCAGTGTTCTATGTCTTTATTCAAAATATGGACACTTACCACACTGCGCATTGGTCCGATCCTTCCTACTCCTCTTCAGATGAAGAGGAAGAGAACCGTTCCAGTTCCAGTCACTAGCTGCAGCGAACTGAAAAGACGAGCGACCCAGGGATGTGTGCGCTTTGGGGACCTTTAACAGAATATGACTGGCAGAATGGGTGTTGTATGTGGAGGATGAGGGCTGCTGTAGGACTTTCTCAGATAGGGGGAGGCTTAAGAGGGTTTTATAAATAAGCGTCAACCAGTGGGTCTTGAGACATGGATTGTGTATGCGTTCCATTGAGGTTGAATGGGCAAGATAAAAGATTTAAGTGCCTTTGAATGTGTTATGGTGAAGGTGCCAAGCGCATCGGTTTGTATCAAGAACTGCAACGCCGCTGGGCTTTTCACACTCAACAGTTTCCCGTGTGTATCAAGAATGGTCCACCACCCAAAGGACATCCAGCCAACTTGACAACTGTCGAAAGCATTGGATTCAACATGAGCCAGCATCTCTATGGAATGCTTTCGACACCTTCTAGAGTCCATGCTCCAACGAATTGAGGCTGTTCTGAGGAAGATGTTCCTCAGTTAACATTTAACCTTCATTAACCAAGCCATCCTTGTCTAGTTTCATAATATATTCTTCCATTTGGCCCTTTGTCAATGTTTATAACTTGTAACACCATGAGTGCTTTACTGTTTCATGTCTGTGTGTCACAGGTGGCACCTTAATTTGTGAGGACGGGCTCATAGTAATGGCTGGAACGGAATCGAACACATGGTTTCCATATTTTTGATACCACTCCATTCCAGCCATTATTATGAGCCCTCCTCCCCTCAGCAGCCTCCTGTGGTGTGTGCGTGCATGTGTTTGTGTTTATATCTATTCTTACCCTGTATATGGGGGTACTTGGCCATTAGCAGCAGACCCCAGCGCAGGGTTGTCCCGGTGGTGTCGGTACCAGCAGCAAACAGGTTACCAACACTAAATAGCAGGTTGTCGTCATGGTAGAAAGAATCCATATTGCCAGATTCCTAACAGAAACAAACCCTCAGATGACATGAGTTATGTACAGTCAGTCTTTCGTCAACTCTTAGCCAAGAGAAACTGGCCTGCATAGTATTGATATTAGCCCTCTGATTATAATGAAAAGATAAATGTGTCACGCCGTTCTGGGCAGATTAAGTTGCCCCTTCTTTTAACTGGACAATAATTAAGATAAGATCAAACTAGAGCTTGCTTTGTGGAGAGTGGTGCTTCTACACCTGCATTGTTTGCTGTTTGGGGTTTTAGGCTGGGTTTCTTTACAGCACTTTGTGAAATCAGCTGATATAAGAAGAGCTTTATAAATACATTTGATTTATTTAAAAAAGCAGAGCATCTATTTATCAAAGTCCTCTCATCTTTACAATCATTGAATCAATATGTTCTGACCATGAGAGTTTACAATCTAAAATAACACCAAGTAACAGCCACACCATTAATTACCAGATTCAGCTGATGTCCAGAACTTAGGGAATGATTTGTATCAATACATTGCTTCATTTTGGATATGTTCAGGACCAGTTTATTACTGGCCACCCATTCTCAACCTGACTGCAACTCTTTGTTTAGTGTTGCAGTGATTTCACTAGCTGTGATTGCTGACGGGTTGAATCATCAGCTTACATGGACACAGGCTTTGTTTAATGCCAATGGCAGGTCATAAAAATAGAAAAGAGTAGAGGACCAAGAGAGCTGCCATGCAGTACACCACACTTTGCATGTTTAACATTAGAGAAGCTTCCATTAAAGAAACCCCCTTGGGTTCTATTAGATAGATTGCCATATTGTGGATTCAGAGCTGAGGTTGAAAAGCCATAACACATAGGATTATTCAACACATTATGGTCACTAATATTAAAGGCTGCACTGAAATATTTTTATTATACATTTCTTTAAACCAACCATCAGTCATCTGTGCCAGTGCATGTCCAGTGCCCTTCTCTATAAGCATTCTGAAAGTCTTAATGTGTTTACACAGAAATAGCATTGTATTTGGTCAAACACCATTTTTTCCAACAGTTTACTAAAAGCTGGCAGTAAATGATAGGTTGGCTGTTAGAACCAGGCCTGAGGACAAACACTTATCTGGGCTCAGATTAAAGCCATGACAGTTGTCAATCCCAGGAGGTTTGTCATTATTGATCGATAATCATTTCTTCACCTCTCCCACACTAACTTTACAAAATGAAAGAAAAGCATTGTACATTTGAATTATGTGGGGGTTTTTATGCATGAATATGATGGCTCACAGTTTTGCTGGCATTTCCTGCTTAACTTCATTGGCACGGTGGCAAATTTATCATTAAAATAATTGGCAACATCAAATTGTTGTGATAAATAAGCCATCTGATTCCATTTTAATAGAATTAGTCTTTCTGACCATAATTTCCTTTTATTTATTTAACTAGGCAAGTCAGTTAAGAACAAATTCTTATTTACAATAACAGCCTACTGGGGAACAGTGAGTTAACTGCCTTGTTCAGGGGCAGAACGACAGATGGTTAGCGACCTGGTCAGCGACCTGGTCAGCTCGGGGATTCAACCCAGCTACCTTTCAGTTACTAGCCCAACGCTCTAACCACTAGGTTACCTGCCGCCCCAATTTAAAGTACTCCAAAGTCCCCCCCATCATTCTTTATATCCTTGATCTTGGCTTCATAATACAGTGTCTCCTCTTTGTTGAGTTTCGTCACATTATTTCTCAATTTGCAGTAAGTCAGTCAGTCAGATGTGCAGCCAGACTAATTAGCCGCTCCTTTTCCCCCCCATCTCTTTCAACCATACAGTTTTTCAATTCCTCATCAATCCATGGAGCCAGTTTCTTAAAAGGTACATGTTTATCAATAACTAGAAGAAGCAATTTCATAAATGCATCAAGTGCAGCATCTGGATGCTCCTTATTAATCACATGAGAGCAACAAATATTTTTTAACATAATCTACATAAGAGTCACAGCAAAATGTGACTTCTTATTTTTTTAGGTATTTTTCTTAAAACGTCATTGTTGGTTAAGGGCTTGTAAATATGCATTTCACTGTTGTATTCGGCACATGTGACAAATACAAAAGATGTTCAAATGAAATTGTATGATCTCATACACTATTTTAGTCCCGTCTTTTAGAAGCTTCGCTTTCTTGGAAATAACCACTGGGTATTGTGATCACTGCATCCAATGGTACGGATACAGCCTTAGAACAAATATCTATATTATTCGGAAAAATGTAATCAATACAGGGCATGTGGATGATCGTTCCTGTTCTGTTTGTAAACACCCTAGTAGGTTGCTTAATAACCTGAACCAGATTACAGTCACTGGTTACAGTGAGATGCTTCCTCTTCAGCGGAGAGCTTGATGACAACCAGTCAATATTCAGGTCCCCAAGATAGAAGACCTCTCTGTTTATATCACATAAACCATTTTTTTATTTAACTAGGCAAGTCAGTTAAGAACAAATTCTTATTTACCATGACTGCGTACCCCTTCCAAACCCTAACATTGCTGGCCCAATTGTGTGTCGCCCTATGGGACTCCAATCATGGCCGGTTGTGAGCCAGCCTGGAATCGAACCAGGGTCTGTAGTGATGCCTCTAGCACTGAGATGCAGTGCCTTAGACCTCTGTGCCACTCAGGAGCCCCCATTTCACACACATTATCTGGATACTGACAGTTAGAACATAGTGGCCTATAGGAGCTACACTAAAATAGGAGGCAGGTGAACCTGCAATAACACGAGATCCTCTCTAAGCATTATAGGGATATGGCTCTGAATATGTACAGCAACAACTCCCCCATATGCATTCCTGTGTCTTCTGTAGATGTTAAATAATTGTATTGCTAATGATGTTCCAAATGAATTATCGACGTGAGTCTCATAAATGGCTAATATATGAATATATATCTGATGTTAGCAAGTTCATTGTTTTAACCTTATTTCTAAGGCTACATGTATTATTAATATAGGCTATTTTTAGCCCTTTCCTGTGTAGCTTATCAGAGATAGACATAATATGGAAAATAACAAAAAAGCAAACAAAACAGATAATCAACACATTATTTTATATCAGCCTGAGGAAGTGTTTTAGTGTTTGAGTCTGAGTTTACATGTGATTCTACTGATACAGAGAACTAGTTATATCCTCCCTCAGCTGGCATTCAGTCATATACGTAATTTAAAATTAAATTATGTTGAATCAACATTGAATAGATGTTGAATTGACATCTGTGCCCAGTGGGATGTTAGTGTTGGACAACTGAAGTTAGTTGTGTTTTTCAGCAGTAAAGTGAACCACAAGGTGGTGTAATAAGTACTATAAACCCGGCAGTTTGGTTCCTGGATACTTGATTGTCCGAATGTCTTGGTAATTTAGACAATATACCACGAGTGTGGCGCAAAATTACTCCTTTACTGTTCTAAGTATGTTGGTAACAAGTTTATAACACCAGCAAGGCACCTCTGGGTTTTGTGGAATATGGCCAATATACAAGGACTGTATACAGGCACTGCAATTCGCGTCGCGCAGAGCCTCAGCTGTGGTAAATTGACCAGATACCACACCCCCTCTGACCTTATTGATTAATTCTATTCTGTATAGTCATACTGAGCAATATTAATGCAACACTTTGTTATGAATGAGTGAGATGCAGAATCTGCATGAAGTCTTCATACCTCCAGGGTTTGCTTTCGGACGAGGAACGAGTCCACAAAGCCTCTACACATATGAGGGTTCAGAGTCTCCTTCAGGCCCCTCACCAGCTCTGTCACCTCCATCTTCATATCAGCAACATTCTTTTTCAGATGTGTCAGGTTGTTTATCCACGGACCCAACCAGGGAAACATGTTGTACATCTACACAGAGATTCAGGTGGAATACGCATAAAACAATATTATATTAATTATAACATAACACACCACAACTATGATTAGATTATTAAAGGCATAAATTCAAATGTGATACACATATGCATAAATATGTAATTATTAGTTGTGAGCACCAATAGTGATATTCAATATGATTTGATATCGATATGAGCAAGGCATATTGTAATGTCGGTTTATTATTTTTACTACTGTTAAGGGTGTGTACTGGAGGCGAAGTCAGGTGCAGGAGAGCAGAGTGAACAGGCACACTTTTATTCCGGTCCAACGAAAGTACAAAAGTACATAAATGTGCCCAAACACGGAACATAGACAAAAAGTATGGCATGTAACAACACCCACATAACATAAAATCAATTTCACACAGAGGGGAACAGAGGACTAAATACATGCTGTGTGATTAGAGAATGAAAACCAGGTGTGTATGGAACAAGACAAAACAAATGGAAATATGAAAAGTGGAGCGGCGATGGCTAGAAAGCCGGTGACGTCGATCGCCGAACGAACAAGGAGAGGAGCCGACATCGGTGGAATCGTGACAAGTATTCTGTAAAAAGAACACATTACTTTCCCTGCATACACAAAACCCTCAAACAGACCTCACAGGCTCTCAATTAAGCATATTTAATTAATTGCCTGTTGATGGTCCTATAATATAGGCCTCCCTAACTAACCAGTATGAATACAATATTATAATAACAGAATATTCACGCCTGGCCTAAAGGACAATCTGCTAACAGTTGTCTGAACTTCAAAGTGCCATGGACGTGAACAGATAAGTGAACATACACAGTTGCAAAATATTTTATGCAAACCGATACGATATGGAATCACAAAAAAATGGATATAATTTTGAATATCGGTGCCCATCACTAGTGATTATTTAACCATATTATATATAATAATTACAATGATATAATTAATAAAATATTTGAGCCATTTAGCAGACGCTCTTATCCAGAGCGATTCACAGTGCATTCATCTTAAGTGTCACGACTTCCGCCGAAGTTGGTGCCTCTCCTTGTTCGGGCGGCGTTCGGCGGTCATTGTCCCCGGCTTTCTAGCTGCCACCAATCTACGTTTCTTTTTCCATTTGTTTTGTCTTGATTGTACACACCTGGTTCCCATTAAGTTAATATTTATTCCCTATTTAACCCTTTGCTTCCCACATGGTTTTGTGCGTGTTTGTTGTTTGCTTAGTGTTCAAAACTTCTGTGAGCTGGCGTATTTTCCCTATGTGAAAATATTTTGTTGTTTCTTTTCGAGTAAATTACGTCTTTTACTCAGTTCTGTGCCCTGCGCATGACTCCGTCCTAACCGCTGCACATTGACACATGACAGAAACACACCCCCCTTATGGAGTCAGCAGGTGCACCCAGTCCTCCGTTACCAGTGGAGGAACACATCCAGCAGCACGCGACAATGCTCCAAAATCTTGGCACAGCCATGGATCGCGTGCTGCACATCATGGAGCTTGATGGGAGAGAGGTGGTTTTCCCACACCTTCATCAACTTCACCCCAACCCACACCGCTGTCCACCCCTCCGACACCTGGACCCAGTGGGATTCGGCTCTCGCTTCCGAGGACATATGATGGGACGGCTGCCCGGTGCCAGGGGTTCCTACTCCAGTTGGAGCTCTACCTGGCGACCAGCCACCCGGCTCCCTCGGGACACCAGAGCGTGTCCACTTTCATCTACTGTTTGTCGGTGAAAGCGCTTGAGTGGGCCAACGCCGAATGGGGAGGAATAGATGCAGCGTTGTTCCGCTATGAGGATTTCACCCGGCGCATCCGGGCGGTCTTCGATCATCCACCTGAGGGGAGCACGGCGGGGGAACGCTTGTTACATCTCAGACAGGTGATGAGGAGCACACAGGACTTCACACTGGACTTCAGGACCCTGGCTGCTGATGCGGGATGGAATGAGAGGGCCCTGATCGACTATTGCCGGTGTAGTCTACGTGAGGATGTTCGTCGGGAGCTGGCCTGCAGGGATACCACCCTTACCCTCGACCAGCTAGTGGATTTATCCATTCTGCTGGATAACCTGTTGGCCACCCGCGGACGTCTGGATCGTGGTCCGTCCATTCCATCCCCCAGCACCTCCGATCCTATAGCTATGGAGTTCGGAGTTGCTGCTCTAAGGGTGACTGGGGGGGGCGTTTCCTGCACCACCTGTGGCCGCAGAGTGCACACTGCTGGTCGGTGCTGGGGAGGTTCCCCAGGGAGTCGAGGCAGCAGGCAGGGCTCTGCACCCAACTCATCCAGAGCTCCCTGTTGCGCACGTGTGTATGAGTAGAAGGCGCTAGTAGATTCAGGCGCAGCTGGGAACTTTATTGACCATCAATTTGTTCCTGTGGATGTGTCCTTCCCTGTACATGCCTTAGATAGTCGTCCTTTAGGGTTGGGCCTGATTAGGGAGGTCACGGCTCTAC